>NW_024755151.1:0-5527 GCF_018991925.1 Homarus americanus
TTGAGTGAAATTGTTTTAGAATGGTGTAGATGTGAAGGGCGGTTGTGGGGGCCTGGGGTGGGGGACTTAAACGGGACTTAGAAGGGCGCAGAAGCAGAAGCAGAAGCAGCTTTAGCAGCAGCAGCAGCCAGGGAGGCGACCTTATTTTCAGTCAGGTTCATACACAAAGAAATACATCAGATTCATTGACAGTACAGTACACATTTACCAGTGTGGGCTAGCCAATTTGGGATAGAGAGCAAGAATGTAATGTCCTCAATGAAGTAATGACATAGTTCAAGATACAATAAGTGAGGTGGCCTGAAGTCTTTGACAGTGTCACATTCAATAATATAGTGCTTTAAAGGTGTATCACAAAGTTTACATGCTGAGTGTTCCGGTATGGGTACAGCGTGACTAACTTGCCAGATGTGTCTGTATCCTAACCTAATTCTGGCCACGACTACATCACACAGGCAGGCAGGAGCCAGTTGTTTGGACACTATTCCTAGCCCCCTTGGTCCCTGTTCACCTACCTACTGTAGCAGTAAGTAGGTACCTGTTGTAAATCGAAAGGTTGCGAATTCGTATTCAGGGAAAGTTGTTGGAGCTTCTAAACTTGAACTGACACAATCCGAGGAGTGGTGACCCGAGGATCACAGACACTATCTCTCCCTTCCTAACCTCCTGCTCCTTCCTCTGTCCTCCCAAAATTGAACCATGCTATCGCAAAGGTAATAATACAGATAGAGACAACAACATATTTTCCTATTGTCTTATTATATATTAATAACAGAAACGCTGCCGCCATCCCGGAGGCTATACATTGTCTCACTGTTCATTCCCTCCACAATTCTTCCTCTTACTTCTTCTTCTTCTTCTTCCATCAATACTTTATTAACGGTGTATGTAAGTTTCACCATGTTTTGCACTACAGCGGTAGAGCAAAGTATATTTTGTTAACAATAAACCCAAAGCATATTTTATGGCCTAATCATCACTACATAGAACACCACCCATAAAGCATGATACTAGTAGACCACAAACTGCTATAAACACCCAAAGCATATTTTATTGCCTAATCATCACTACAAAGAACACCACTCATAAAGCATGATACTATTAGACCACAAACTGCTATAAACCCCAATAATATACTATACTAGTGACTATAATTGTGTTACCCAATATTATACGAAATAATACTATAAAACATAATAATAAACACACTAATAGTGTATATTAGTTGAATGCACAATCTGATGAGAAGTCAAAAAAAAAAAAAAAAAAATAGCAACAACCTAGAAAGAGTGTAGAGTATTTTTGTGCAAACTATTATACTAGTAGATGGTCTAAGATAACTGTATGTGAAGGAAAAGGTGTGCTCTCCACTCAAACTTTCTTTTTATGAAATCTCCTACTCCCCAGCTGAGCGGTACGCCCAATGGGAAACAAAACGTGGCACATAACACGCCGCCCGCCAGCTCTGGCTCGGTGAATAGGAATCAGTAATCGGGCGGAGTATAACCAACACCGCCGCCAATGTGCTCCTCCCATCTCTGAGGAAATCTGGCGGGCAACTTTGTATTATATTAGCATGTAATAATAATAACAATAATAATAATAATAATACTACTACTAATAATAATAATAATAATAATATTAATAATAATAATATTAATAATAATAACATGCAATTTCATTTTATAACACATACTAACAAAATAGTGTATAGCCTACTATACTTAACTATAATAGGTTAGGTTGCGTAGGAGGATCTAAAAAGTACAGTAGTATACACACACACACACACACACACACACACACACACACACACACACACACACACACACATACATATAGACAACAAACTAAATTAGAAACCAAACGTCAGTGAAGTTATCAAATCCTCCAGTTTCCGTCTCCACCTCCTACGCCGACTCAAGTCCCTCGGTGGTCCTGCACACGAGCTCCTCAGTGTTTACACAACATTCATACTTCCCAAGCTCACCTATGCCTCCTCCACCTGGTCTTCCTCCCTAAATGCCACACAACGTAAACACCTCGAAAAAGTGCAAAAGAGGCCATGCCAGATTATTCTCTACCCTTCCTACTCCACATATCAAGAAGCGCTCAACACACACTGTGCATTGAACCACTGACCATCACCGACCTCATCTACCAAATTTGGTAAGCTTCTACACCATCTGACACCGGCTCCTGCTACACCTGAGGATCCCTAGATTAAAGAGGTGCTCTTCAAACCCTATTGCATCCCATTGTATACATTACTTTTGAACTGATCGCTATAGAACAATAGTCTAACCATTGTGAAATTATCGATATTGTAATAAAATCAGTGTACTCCTCCCAAGTAAAACTACTCCTTGCACTGTCCACGCTATGTTGAAATATTGAACTGTAGTTTGAGCTTTTTCCCCCAACTAGACATTATATATCTTATTTTGTGTCACTCATATTGCCTTATATTATTTTTATAATTCATAACTTATTCCCCAAATGTAACTGTCTCAGTCTTGCCAAGCTCTTTCAATAAACCAAGTGAGGTGTATTATTATTATTATTATTGTATATATTTGGCTGCTTTTCAACTCGCCTCCCACAAACCTCTCCCCCAACGGACTATCAACAAGTTCTTGCCATAAGGTACTATCTCATTTGGCCAAGGAATGGAACCAGTGATGAATAGTGGTGAACAGTGCTTAACTCAGTGAAAAACAACTCGGCAGTTGAGTCTTACCCAAGCTAGCTAACCACCTTCACACAGTGAGGTCCCAGGTACCCAGTTATACTTCCCCTGAGACTCCACGATAGAGAGGCCTGGGACCACACCTCACCCACTTGAATGAGTGAGTCATGTCGACCACGTGGTGTCCCCAAGATGCTACGACAACACGTAGTGAATGTTTTGCTACAGCATCATCATGTGAATTTCCTCATAACACCATCTGTGAGGTAACTGCTACATCATCAGGCCCTCATAACGCCATCTGTGAGGGAGTTACTACACTACGTGTCTGGTGTTCAACATCTCACCTTACATGATCTACGCGTGCAAACATTAATCTGTATGTTCACTGTGTGCTCCTTCACCTTTCTCTAATGGGGGCTTTTGTTAAACCACCAATTTATGATGTACTAAGTCATTTGTGTCCAATGTATACTTTCGAAAAGCCCTTGTTTGGGGAAGGTAGGAGAGAGTAGTCGTCATTATTGTCCAAGCCACATTATTTATTTCTATATATAAGTAATGCAGGCTGGTTTTTAAATACCTCAATCCCCTAACGGTGCCGTTTGTATATTAAGAAATACCGAAGCCATACAGTACAACACCAGCGAATATGAAGTATCACTGTAACCGGCAACTGTTACTCACTCATACCTACATACATATAGAGAGTCTTTACAGAATGATAGCAGACACGAGGAAGACGAACAACAAGAGGAGAAAAGTTAGAAGAAAATCAACTTCAAGCTAAGAAGAAGAATACCAAGACATTTCCTCCAAACAAGAAAACAACACACACAATCAAGCCGACCAAACACTGAGAAACCATGGCGGAACCCAACATGCACCGGACACTTGACCTGACTCTATCCTGCCGCATCCAGGCGAGTTGCTGCTTAAAGTCCCTCACGCAAGCGCTGTTTAGCCACTGCACCTATTCTATCCTCCTAAAATTCACTTCAATCCCCCCTGCCACTAGCATGTTATGTATGTATGTATGTATGTATGTATGTATGTATGTATGTATGTATGTATGTATGTATGTATGAATGAATGATAACTGCAACTTTGTGTATTAAAACTCATTACTCTTACCGAAGTAATATAGTGCGTGGTTATGTTATGTCATGTTAGGATAGATTATAAACTACATTGGGTTACATTTTGTGAGGTTCGGTGACGCTACAGGAAGTTAGGTGAGGTACCTGGAGGTTAGGTGAATGTTGACTGACTGACTGACTGACTGACTGACAATTATTAGGAAGTGGTTCCAACACGTTCACACACAACCTATACTCATACCACAAGTCCAGAATTAGAGAGGATCATGTTATTGGATATATTTTCAACGATTTACTCAGTGTCTAACCAACTCTTTAGCGATTTAAATGTGGACCTAAAATTAGGTCCGTATATTTGTTTGTCGTGGTGGTGGTGGTGGTGGTGGTGTGCGCCCGTCCATCAGGTTGATTAACCACCAAAACCATAAAGGGTGCGGCCCTGCCGTTTCAGGGCATACACCACATCCATGGCGGTGACGGTCTTCCTTTTTGCGTGCTCGGTGTAGGTGACGGCGTCACGGATGACGTTCTCCAGAAACACCTTGAGGACGCCGCGGGTCTCCTCGTAGATAAGGCCGGATATACGTTTAACACCTCCACGCCGAGCTAGACGACGAATGGCGGGCTTGGTGATAACCTGGATGTTGTCACGAAGCACCTTACGATGACGCTTAACCCACCTCTCCCAGTCCACCCTCGCCCTCTCGTCAGTCGTATTGTTGTGGTTTTCACCGGTGGTCTGGTGTATTGGCTTCGCCCCACCGGTTTGGTAGATGGGTGGCGTGCTGTGGCGGTAGTATCGTTCATCCAAGAGCGTCCCTTTCCCTCTCTTCGGAAGTGGGGCGCTTGCGGATGACGCGCAACACTCGTATCAAGGGTGCTTCTGAGGTGAATAATATATACTCGGCCCGCCTGCCGGGCCGCCCGTAGTGACTATTTCGTCGTCGAGATGGCCCGTACTAAACAGACTGCCCGCAAGTCCACTGGAGGCAAGGCTCCACGGAAGCAGCTTGCCACCAAGGCAGCTCGCAAGTCCGCCCCAGCCACCGGTGGTGTCAAGAAGCCCCATCGTTACAGGCCCGGAACCGTCGCCCTTCGTGAGATCCGTCGTTACCAGAAGAGCACAGAGCTACTCATCAGGAAGCTGCCCTTCCAGCGCCTGGTGCGTGAGATCGCCAGGATTTCAAGACTGACCTGCGCTTCCAGTCGTCTGCCGTCATGGCTCTGCAGGAAGCCTCTGAGGCTTACCTGGTGGGTCTTTTCGAGGACACCAACCTGTGTGCCATTCACGCCAAGCGCGTTACCATCATGCCCAAGGACATCCAGCTGGCCCGGCGCATCCGCGGAGAGCGTGCTTAAGTCCTCTTCCTTGGGGAAAAACAAAAAGCACAACAAAACCTACCAGACATCTATAACTCTGCCCTTCTCAGGGCCAAAGAACTGTTCTGAAGATAATTTTCATGACAATCGAAATGGTTGGTGGTAGGAGAGCGTTAATTTCGGTTACCCAAATCGCCTAACGGTAAGTTGGTAACATTCGTGCAGGCACGAATGTATAGTAGGTCATCAATTCGGGAGGTGGGTGGGTGCAACAAACAAGAGCTAGTAACAAATAAATGTATAAAGAATAAGTAAGTAAATAAATAAATAAAATAAAAGAAAATACAATAAAATAAAAGAAAATACAATAAAATACAATAAAATAAAATAAATTGTTTACATGAATTAGGCGTGCTGC
>NW_024755152.1:0-23112 GCF_018991925.1 Homarus americanus
TATGTCTGGCCACACACTTTACATTTAGTTTTGTTCACATCTGCCTGAGGGGCATACAACCAGAGGTACTTATATCCTAACCTTAGTTTAGCGGTTACTACAACTTGTAATCTAGTGATCTGGTTACTTACCCCATAAACATGTTTTATTTGATACATCTCATCATGGTAAACAATGGATTAACTATTGCCTGTTTGCACTTGCCTACTGGCTTAAAATTCATCAGTCCTGGATTATATTCAACATTGTCATTGTTGGATGCAAGTTTAGCTAAGGCATCAACTCAATCATGTTCACTAATGCCGATCCTGATACCCCTATCAACACGACACGCATGCTTGTTTCTGGCTTCAGAGAAGCGGGTAACAATCTGAGTTTGGGGTATCAAGTGCAAGTAGTGAGGATAAGGAGTCAGTGATGATGAGACTGTCAGTGGCAGTGTCTTCAATAAGTTTCAGGGCTGTGAGTATGACAATTACTGTAGATCAGTGTAATAAAGTTCTGCTACGCTTGTACACTTGAACCCATGTCTTCTACCTTGTTGTGTGTGTATGCACAGTAGCTAAAACTGACTGTGCATGTGGGGGTCGATATGTTCCAAAATTTTATGTGTGACTAGTGACAGCTCTCATATACCAAAATTTATCGTCCATGGTCTCATATTGTTTCCCACAAAGTATGCACAGATAGTTGTTTTAGCTGCTGTACATATGTTATATTTCTATCATTGGGTTTTGTTTTGTTTGGGCTTATATTATACAGTACAAGTAATTTTCATTGTTTCCTTCACTTACTATAATATTCTTTTGTTCTCTTCCAGATGCCATACTACCCTTGGTCAGTTAATGAATAATAAAGCCTAGAAAAAGGTCGACTCTAGTCTTTTTTTACCACAATCAGTTTGTAGTGGATGCCCAGTTACGAAGTCCAGCTAGTTTCTCTATTACATTACATTAGGCTGCGTCACAAAGACAGCACTTCCAGCCCATCTTATACAATGGGTGACCTGATATTACATGAGAGAATGAGGAGAAATTGACTTTTTTCCCAGAGCCATAATGTTGCTTTTTTATCTTTATTTTCTATTTATTCTTTAATTACTCTATTTCTTTCTCTGAATTGTTCTTTTTATTTATTTACAAGATTTCTCATACCTCATCTCTTATTCTTGCTTTTATTTACTTAAACAATGACAAAAGGTATAGATAGGAGGTCGGAGTTGAGAGTGATAGAGGAAGAGTGTGGTGGAGGGAAAGAGGGTTGATATGGTCACTTTATCCCCACCCCACCCTCTTTTCCAGTCTTCTTGAAAGGCAGGACAGTAGCATCCTGTCCTGTCCTCATGACAGAATGCTATTATCCTGCCTTTCAAGAAGACTGGAAAAGAGGGTCATCACCCACAAGAATATCGCCCCATAGCTCTGACCTGTATCTGCAAGCTGTTTGAAAAGATGGTCAACTCATGATTATTATACTGTACTACCTAGAGAAGAATGCCCTTCTATCACCATACAGTAGGGTCGGGATATATAGCAACTTTATATAAAGATTTTTTTTATATCGTGGCTAACAAAATTCTCAAAATTTTCCGATGTACAGTGGTCCCTCGGTTAACAAACACAATTTGTTCCAGAGGATCGTTCATTAACTGAAAATTTTGTTTAACTGAAAATTTTGTTAACCGAATCCATGGTTTCAATGGGACATTGGGTAATTGGTTCCAGCTCACCGAAAAGTACATAATTGGTTCCAGCTCACCGAAAAGTACATACAAAGTAAAAAAAAATGCAGTAAAGTACACTTTACTGTACGGGGCAACTAGTTTTTTGTGCGCCCATCAGCCGCTTGACTCACCCACCAAAGCGTCAGTTTAACTTTGCATACAGTGGAGTGAACATCGATTTTGTTGGTGTCTTTAATATTTTTGCATTTATACATTAAAATTATTGGTCATTTTGAAATTTAGTTAACATATTGATAATATATAGCGCAGAGGCAGTGTTGATTTAAATTAAATAATCTTGAATTACACCTAGTGAACTTAAAATTTTATTGGTGAAATGACGGCATCAAGCATGGGTCCCCTGAAAGGTGATTTTTCCTCCATCCCCACTTCCTTCTCTTCTCCCTTCTCCTCCACCCCCACTTCTAATTCCCATCTTCACCATCAACAAGGAACCTTCTACATGCACACCTCAAAGTAAGTGTACTTTACTGCATTTTTTTGTTTTACTTTGTATGTACTTTTCGGTGAGCTGGAACCCAATTACCCAATATCCCATTGAAACAATGGATTCGGTTAACAAAATTTTCAGTTAACGAACGATCCTCTGGAACAAATTGTGTTTGTTAACCGAGGGACCACTGTACATGTATTATGAATATTCCCGTTCCCCGTTTATCTTTCCTTGTGTTTTCATGTTGTGGAACATTATAACAACCCCGCGACAAGTATGTCCATAACAATCTGTACGGATAGTCCATGATTGTTCAGCAAAGTCAGGACCGAATGAACTTAGTTTAAATGACTGTATACAAACCAGTCCATCTTTCATTTCAGATTTGGTACAAGTATTGTTAAGGTTTAGGTGTGGTAAATATGCTTGGTTCAGTGACATAGAGAAAGTTTTCTTGATGGTGGGGTTGCATGAAAAGGACCATGATACAACACGTTTTCTCTGGCCAATTGATCCCTCTGATATTAATACAGTAGTTCTTATCTCAATAAATTTCAATTTTATTTGGAACAACATGCAATCAATTCTTATTAAACGCTACCATCCATAAACACCTTACAGTTGTCAACGAAGATCCAGATTTTATACAAAAGATAGAAAGAGATCTTTATATTGACAATTTGCAAGGAACAGGTAATGAATATAAGGGTTTTATAACACAATGCTGGAATTCTTTGAAGATCTTCTCAAAGACGCATCTTTTCTTAGGAGAGTGGGTGAATAATTGTTCTGAATTAAGGGGGGTTTTGCACGTAAATGGCATAGCTTCTTTAGAACAAGGAAAGGTGAAAGTCTAAGGTTTAATTTGGCTAAATGATTCAGATCTATTAACTTTTAATAGTAAAGTTAAGTTTCCTGAAATAATAACTAAAAGGGGAGCTTTAAGTGTTAATGCAAGTATATTTGATCCTTTCCAAGTAACAGGTGTAGATTATATTGGAGGTATGCAAGTGAAAGAAAAAGGGGGTACTGTATTATTACTAAGATGTATGTAATCCTTTTCACTCGTGCGGTTACACGCGCTATACACCTGGAGACCTTTACTGATTTGTCAAGAAACATTCCTCTATACTTTGTGAAGATTCAGAAGCAGAAGAGGATACTCTCAAATATTAATGAGTGATAATGGTACCACTTTTGTTAGTGGTGCTTAAATCCTAGGAGAATCAATAACATAGGGCTAAGAAATAAATAAGCAATCTTAAATGCGAGTGGTGATTTATACCTGCTAAAGCACCTTGGTTTGGAGCAATCTGAGAGAGATCCAAGGTACCATGAAATTGGGACTTAAAAAGGTGTTGGTTACTTTTATCGCTTCGCTAGGCAGCAGTCAGTATGGGGGTGGTGAGAGGAGTGTTGTTGTTGTACCTAGTGAACAGGCGCTGACTCAGTCCTACTATAATGAAGCCAGAGGGGTAGACCATGCTGAATCAGCTCGATGTATCTGCCCGGGTCTTGAGACGCTAACATATAACCACCAGTACATCTCAACTGATCGCCCTAAACACACCGAGGCTTTCTGCTCTGAGCCAGACCTGCAACACGTAAGTGTGCTCGGAAACCTATTATGTTTCATTGTGGACATGAAGCATATTAATTGAACAACTTCTGATGATATGCAACTTATATTGTGTCATTATTAATATAAAGTATTCATTTATGTGATAATATTAAGAAAATGTATTCATATGCAGTTTCTCCTCGACTTACGACAACCCGGACATACGACGGCCATGGTCGTATAAAATATTTTTCACATTACGTATTTTCGAGTCCCGACGTTAGTGATTGCGCTGTGTACTGACAAAAATTTTTTTTGTAATTCCCTTTAAAATGGCTGGCAAGTGTAAGAAGGAGAGTCTTCGTGGTGCTGAGAAGAAAAAGAGACACCCATTTTAGAATTTCTATGTATTATTTTCGCCTTTTCGACTTACGACCAATTTTATTCGCATTATTTTTCATAAAAAGTGCTCGGATACACACACGCACTTGGTCGCCAGGCTGTCTGGCTGTCTTTGTGTTTGGTAGACCAAGTCATGCATATAAATATTTATCGGAATAATAATTCCACAAATAAATACATTTACAACATAATCATTGCATTATTTTCCAGTAATAGTTCACCACAATGCAGTCGGCCCTTAACATACACGGCTTTATAATACACGGATTTGCAAATACGCGGATTGCCCCGCTGGAGGAATATTCTGTACATTGAAGTAATTGAAGTACAGTACAGTCAAATCGCGAGCGGCACCGAACACGGGACACCGCCCGCTCCCGCAACCTCACACACACACGCATAGCTCTCCCTCACTCAGTCAGTCTCGCTGTAACCACGCTTGTGTTGACATCAGCATTGTAGTTGCAAAAATATTACATTTCCGTGAATGTATTATATCAAGCACAGTATGGATAGAATATCACTAATATAAGAGAATTTTAACCAAAAACTACTAAAAAAACGAGTAACATATCTTGAACATCGGAAGGCTAGGTAAAGTCTTTTGTTTTCATGTAGTTTATCCTAATTTACATTGAAATGCATTACGTTTCAGCAAAACTACTATTTATTTCTGAGAATATGGAAATGTAATATTTTGCTGAAATGACGTACGTATTACAGTGGAAAGTGACGAAAGCAATGACTCGCTTTCTTTCGTTCAAAAGATGTTACCGTAATCGCTTTTCGAATGGTTTTCAGTTAAAAACTGTTGTATTACAATAATATTCTATCCTAATTCACTTGTGATGCAACAGTTTTTTTAACTGAAAACCATTCGAAAAGCGATTACGGTAACATCTTTTGAACGAAAGAAAGCGAAAGTCATTGTTTTCGTCACTTTCCACTGTAATACGTACGTCATTTCAGCAAAAATATTACATTTCCGTGAATGTAGTATATCAAGCACAGTATGAATATAATATCATTGTAATATAACAGTATTTTAACCGAAAACTATTAAAAAAACGAGTAACATCTCTTGAACATTGGAAGGTTAGGTAAAGTCTTTTGTTTTCGTCATGTATTTTATCCTATTTTACATTGAAATACATCACGTTTCAGCAAAACTACTATTTATTTCTGAGAATATATTCATTCAGGCACAGTTTAGGTAAAATATACATGTGCTGTAACATTTTTTTAATTGAAAACGATTCGAAAAACACGTACCCTCTAGCCCTGTTCAAGGAGAAGACTGGGAGGAGCTGTTTGGTGCTTAAGACGATGACAAGGAAAATGATTTTGATGGATTTTAATGAAAATATTCAGAAAGACCCTGGCACTGTCAAGGAAAGTGGCTGCTGAAGGCTTCCAGGACATGGCAGAGGACGAGATTAGGGAGCTAATTGAAGAGCATGACACTGAGCTGACCGAGGAGGATCTACAGGAGTTAGTAGACTCAGGCAAGGAAGAGGAAGCGAAAGGGAAAGAGGATGAGGAAGAGCACCAAGAAATAACGTTGGAGAAGTTGGGGGAGATGACCAGTAATATTGAGGCACTGAAAAACCTGGCCTATAATATGGACCCCTCCATGGTGCGTGCCCTGAAATTCATGCGAGGGATGGATGACGTTTTCGCTCCATACAAAAACATCATGGAAGAAATGAAAGAAAGAGACGACAACTCCCCAACACCATGTTCTTTGATCACTGAAGGAGAGATTTAACACCATCAATCACTGGCGGCAGTGAGGAAGCAGCTGAATCCACCGTCGCCCCCACTTCACCACCCGTTATGGAATTGAGTGGCGATGAGCCCGATGACCCCCGTCCTGTCGCCGAGAATAGATACTGCACAGTAAAGTGAAATTTTTATCTCTTTTTTCTAATAGCTTTTCTTGCCATGTTTATTGTTTGTAAAAATGCACAGCACAGTACAGTTCAGTACTGTACATAGGAAGTGGAGGTGCAGTTATTCACAAAACATTTGTGTTCGTTGTCGGCAGTCGTGACGGGGAGGAGGCAGAGGGGGTGGAGGAGGCAGAGGGGATGGAGGAGGTGGAGGAGAGGAGGGAGCGGTGGGAGCGAGTTGGGAGGAGTAGTGACCTTGGACGCGGGAGCAGGGGCAAGTGGAGATGCCAGCCAGTACATTACGGGTGTATTAATTGTTTTTATAGCTCTTTTTGCATTTTAATATTAAATACTGTACATTACTTTTCAACAAA
The DNA here is from genome assembly GCF_018991925.1 of Homarus americanus. Taxonomy (NCBI): domain Eukaryota; kingdom Metazoa; phylum Arthropoda; class Malacostraca; order Decapoda; family Nephropidae; genus Homarus; species Homarus americanus. Next base: position 6,407 of record NW_024755152.1, read on the forward strand.
ACTACCATTTATTTCTGAGAACATGGAAATGTAATATTTTTTCTGAAATGATGTACAGTGGAAAGTGGGATCAAATTGTGACGAAAGCAATGACTTTCTCTTTCTTTCGTTCAAAAGATGTTACGTAATCGCTTTTCGAATGGTTTTCAGTTGTGGGATTATAAGGCAAATGATAGGATAGAATATTATTGTAATACAGTACGAGTACAACAGTTTTTTAACTGAAAACCATTCAAAAAGCGATTACGGTAAAATCTTTCGAATAACGAAAGAAAGCGAAAGTCATTGTTTTCGTCTTTCCACTGTAATATGTACGTCAATCCAGCAAAAATATTATATTTCCATATTTATTTCTGAGAATACCTATATTCATTCATTCACAGTTAAGGTAAAATATACTTGTGATGTAATATTTTAATGAAAATACCAGGTATTTAGAAATACGGTATCGTAGTTTTCTTTTGTTTCAAATTTAATTAACAAAGATTGATGTTTCAAATGTAATGAACAAAAATTTATGTACAGTATCTATAAATAAACTTTAAAAAATGAATACTTTATGTTTTACATCATCCTGTGCATACCATACCATGCATTTGGCTACTTTGGGCTTGCTATGATGACGCAAGAGATCTGCCCTAGCAACTGTACCGACACTCACAGCTGGTGTTGCGTCGTTTCCATTGTTTACTGGTAGTTACTGGTAAATATTTTTCAACCTAACGAAACTATTACCCATTTAGAGGTCGACCCCCAATTTTTTGCCAAATAATTTGGTCTTAAAAACTTGAACTACACACAGGTAAATAAGGACATGGGGGGACCAGGTTTTTTTTGGGGCAGCACATATACGCGGATTTTTAACATCCACGGGTATCTCTGTCACGTAACCCCCGCGTATGTTAAGGGCTGACTGTACAATTACACTACTTTTAGCAATACTGTATTACTTTCATACAACATGATAAAATGGACAAACAATGAAAATGAAAACACAAAAGTAGGTACAGTCTCTCCTCGACTTACGACGGGGTTCAGTCCTGACGCCCAAGTCGTAAGGTTAAAAGGGGAAAATAATACATAAAAATTCTAAATTGGGTGTCTCTTTTTCTTCTCAGCACCACGAGAACTCTCACTTTTACGCTTGCCAGCCATTCTAAATGGAATTACAAACAAAAAATTTGTCAGTACACAGCGCGATCACTAACGTCGGGACTCGAAAATACGTAATGTGAAAAATATTTTATGCGACCATGGCCGTCGTATGTCCGGGTTGTCGTAAGTTGAATATGTAGTAAGTCGAGGAGAGACTGTACTTACATTCAGGAAGCTTCCTTAAGGCCGAGAGTAGAGGAAGCTGGCGAGGAAGGGAAGAGGCAGGACGGTGTGGTGGCAGGAGAGGAAAGGGCAAATGTTCAAACCCTGCCCAGTGGTAAGGTCGTGGTAGTTGGGGACAGCCAGGTGAGGTTCTTAGATAGGACTTTTTGTGCAAGAGATAGGAAACATAGGACTATGGTGTGTTTTCCTGGGGCTGGGATAGGGCATATAGCTGAGAGGATGGATAGGGTTTTGTCAGGGGAGGGTACCAAGTCAGTAGTGTGTCTTAGTGTAGGAGGCAACGACATAGGAAAGCTTAGGAGTGAGGAACTTTTCAGGAGGTATAGGGAGGCGCTAGGGAAGGTTAGAGATAGGGGAGGGATCCCGATAGTATGTGGTGTCTTGCCTAGAAGAGGAGTTGACGGTGAATAGCTGTCCAGGGCAATTGCTATAAATTGCCAACTGGAAAAACATTGTGCAAGCAATGGTTGGGCATTCATTGATAACTGGCGATCGCTCTATGGCAACGACTACCTGTACAGTTGTGATGGAGTACACTTGTCTCGCGTGAGGGTAAAGACATTGTCTGCATCCCTGGAGCATGAAATTGTCACTCCAAAGGGGGGGAGGAGGGGGTTTCGCCAGTAGAGAGAGGTCAGGGAAAGTGGGAGTCAAAAAACAATCAGGTCCTGGGGAGTAAAATTGGTCACTCAGGACAAGGGGTAAAACAGGACCAGGGAAGGGTAGGTTTAAATGTATACTATACAAACAGTAGGATCATTAGAAATAAAATAGACTTGCTGAGAGCGGTTTTATGAACCGAGAATGTAGACGTCATAGCAATCACCGAAACTTCGATATATCTGGTGAGCAAGAACTTTTTATCAGAGTATCACAGAGAAGGGTACAACCTTTTTCACAAGGACAGGGAAGGTAGGAAGGGGGGAGGGGTCGCACTCATCATCAGGGATACATTAAAATATTGTATTAATAATACAATAAAGGGTGAAATAGGAACCGAGTCTGTATGGGTAGAAATTGCTGAAGGAAGAGGAAAACTAATTATGGGAGTGATTTACAGGCCCCCAAGTCTTGGGAAAGAAGCAGCTCAGCCCCTATGGCAGGAAACGAATAGGGCAGCAAAACACAACAACCTGTGCATTATGGGGGATTTCAACTTCAGAAATATTGACTGGGACAGCATTGTAGGTGACTATGAATCTGAAGACTTCCTAGACGCAGTACAGGACAATTTTTTAAAACAACTAATTTCAGAACCTACTAGAGGTGACAATATATTAGACCTGGTATTAACAAATAAAGAAAATATTATCAGAGATATCACAGTAGGGGAAGAATTAGGGAACAGTGATCACAAAAAAATCAGGTTTACCCTAAATTGGGAAACGAAAAATAATGACAATATGGTCAGAGTCCCAGGCTTTCGATCGGCAGTGTTACGAACCCCTCCACCCAGCACTACGAAGCACGCCATCTATTGTCCTGATCTACCTACCCAGCACCACGAGCAACGCCATCTAGGGACGAGACACGAGTATGACTCGTCTTAGTTACCACTCCGAGGTTTCCCTTCTCCCTATCCTGGTTGTTGCGTCACCTCCTCAAAGTCTTCTTTGTCAGCTCCAATTCGAGGAGAGAAGACTTGGCTCTGGGAAGTGACCACAGGATCATCTATCCTCTAAACCTACGTGCAGTGACTACCTACCGTCTTCTACAATACTCAGCCTTACTCGTCAGCCATCTCAGCTCCTCACTTAAGTACTATTATCTTGTATTAATTTCCCCACGTCCACTTGCTTCGAGATTGTTTTATGTTTATTAATATATATATACTGTTAATGTTTAGGTTAAGTTTGGTTAAGGGTAATTTATAAGCTGAATATTTTGTTAAGGGATTTATGGTACTCTATTATATACAACGAAAACTCGCATCCTTTGTCTACCCTTTTATATCCGATTGTCTTTGTTTTTTTTTTATTGTTGTTACCTGTTGGGATCTGGGTAGACGTATAACTATATTCTAAATCCCCAACTCGTAACAAATGGCGACCGTGACAGGACTCGACCTTAAGTACCATATTCCTTCCTCCCTTGTTACTCAGTGTTAATTATTCCTCCCAGTCACTTCTGTTCTCAATTGCTTTACGGTAGTTTAAAGTTCCCTTCATATGTGTGTGCATATATTGTTATTATCGTATAGTAAGAGTGACAGACGTAGGATATTAGGGTTCCAAAGTGTCATATGCTTGCCTCTGCCACACGCGGGCGGAAGCTGTGAGTGTCTTATCGAGTGCTGGGAAGAATCCGATCTGTTTAATGCCGCACTCTCACCCAGAAAGTAGGCTGTTCCATAGTCACTAGTTTACGTGAAGGATATCTTGGGACGCCCACGCCAGGACCCCATAATTTTATAAAGCCTCAATTATTGTTCTTCTCATTATCTCATTCAGGGTCAATCATACCATTTATCAGGGTTGTTAATCCGGATCTTTATATTAATGCCGTAATACGCCCTACCTCTTTCAAGTATATCAGGGTTGTTAATCCGGATCTTTATATTTATGCCGTAATACGCCCTACCTCTTTCAAGTCTCTTATCCTTATCTAAGGATCTTCTCAGAAGAACAATAATCATAAGTGTAATTTTCCTAGGTATAACTTAAGGTTTTTCGACTTCTGGGTTATCCACTGCCGGATATTTTAGGTTGGTCCACTTATCTTATCTTTGGACCATTAGTTAATTTATCCTATTTTTTCTTAACACGGCCAATCTCTAGGGAAAGTTTGGATTCCAGGATTTTTTATTGAAAATCCTTCCGTAGCTAAATTCACGGTTAATATCCTGAAGAAAGAATGGAAACAAAATAGCCAATTATTATAATATCCCATTTTCAAGCAACTGACTAAGGAAAATGTTAAAAATCATGATTAGCGCTGGTTCACGATGAAGTTTAAAAGAATCCGCTGTTGACAGATTAACGCCCATGTCCAAGAAACTTCAACCACTATCCACCACCCCTCCTCACTCAGAAGGTTTGCGTCTGGCTAGCCTCAAGAAAAACACAACCATTAGACGCTTTTTAGAACCAGAACGAAAAGGTTCGAGTTCCAAATCAAAAAGAAAGAACTAGAGTTGGAACAGGCCAAGTTGGAGAAGGAGGCCAAGTTGGAGCAGGCCAAGTTGGAGCAGCAGGCCAAGTTGGAGCCTGAAGAAAGGTCGGAACAGGCCAAGTTGCAGCATGAAGAAAAGTTGGAACAGGCCAAGTTGGAACAGGCCAAGTTGGAGCAAAAGTTGGAGCATGAGGAAATGATGGAACGGGCCAAGTTGGAGCAGGAGGTTAGACTGAAAGAACTACAGGTGAGAGAGATAGAAGTCACCTTAACATCCGAGTTTAGATCAAAAGAAGTGGCATTAAGAGAGAAACTAGCTGCTTTTAACCCTGCTACCGCTTCTTCCCTTGTTCCCGGGTTTGATGAATCCGATATGGACAGGTCATTTAGGACTTTTGAGAAAATAGCCGGGAAGAATGAGTGGCCAAAGGACCAGTGGGTGTCAGTGTTAGTTCCTAAATTATATGGTAAGGCTCGTAGAGTTTATAACTGTTTAGACCAGACTGGCGTACTTGACAGCGTAAAAAGAATATCCTCCTCTTATGCTATCACAGATGGATACCGGCAGAGAACAATAAACTAACAAACCATTTTCCCACATTTGTTGATTTGCTCAGAAAAAGCAGAGTTTTAAGTAGTTTAGAAGGCTACGAGAGACCTCCATTTCGATTTGTTAGAATTTGGTAGTCCTGGAGGTGGAAGAGCAGGCTGCATTTCACATCTTGAAGCATGTGGAGGCGTGGAGAGGTTAATTTAAAGACCTTGCTGTATGGTTATCTGATCGTCACGGCTTTGTTGGTGGAGTCACTGGGCAGTAGAGAACGTGGTACTTCCCGACATGTTGGGTCCTCCTCTGATGATAACCTTGGGAACGTGAGTGGTAGGTCGAAAGGTCCCACACCTACTCCCCCCGATGCAACCAAGCTTACTTGTTCTTACTGTAAAAACCCAGGCCATACGATCCAGAATTGTAAACACCCAAAGTGTCGAATTGCTAAAAGTAGTTCCCTGGATCCCAAATCCAAACCAATAGCAAACACCAATGTGGAAAGGCCCCATCAGGATCTCTTCTCTTCATTCACCTATGAGGGAAAAATTTCAATCATGGAGGGGTCTCGTTCTTTCCCTATTCGTATACTACGTGATACGGGCGCAGCACAATCTATCCTCCTGTTGCATTCATGTCCCTTGATTACTGGGGAAGTGCAAATAGCCATTAGGAAAGACCCAATGCCTGTGTGCTGCATTCATTTATTATTGGGTAATGACTTGGTAGGAGATCTAGTGGTTCCTAACATAAAGACAGTCGACTCTCCCTTACCTGTCAACTCCACCACTGACCTTAAAGAAACTATTCCTCATCTTTTCCCATCTTGTGCTGTCACCCGGTCACAGAGTGTGCGAAATGGGCCCTCTTCATCTAAAACCACCTCTAATATCTTCCTACCCACAGAAGATCTGTACAATAAGACCATTAGTAAGGATGAGCTCATTAAAGCCCAACAATCTGACCCATCTTTGAATAAACTTCACCATGCAGCAGTTGAGGGTAAAGATTTTAACACCCTTCCGTGTTTTTATTATCATGAAGGGGTTTTGATGAGGGCTTATAGGCCCCCTGAGCTTGCCCATCTAGACACGTGGTCTGAAATACATCAAGTGGTAATTCCCACCTCAGTCAGACCAGCATTAATTGCCCTTGCCCATGATGGTATTTCAGGACATTTGGGAATCCTGAAAACATATAAAAGCTCCTCCAACACTATTATTGGCCTGGACTTAGGAAGGATGTGTCAAAGTACCTAAAATCTTGTCATATTTGTCAAATGGTAGGAAAACCAAATGAAAGTAAACCAGCAGCTCCCATTAAGCCCATCCCAGTATTTTCTACACCATTTGAAAAGATTGTTGTGGATTGTGTGGGCCCATTACCAAAGACTAAGAAGGGAAATCAATTCCTGCTCACAGTTATGGATACCAGTACACGTTATCTGAGGCTTTTCCCCTTAAAAGCATCACTTCAAAAAACGTAATCAAACATCTTTTGCACCTTTTCACTTCAGTGGGCATTCCTAAAGAGATCCAATCCGATCAGGGCACCAGTTTTACGAGCAATCTTTTCAAACAGGTGATGAAAGACCTCAGTGTGGACCATTGTACATCTTCGGCTTACCACCCACAATCCCAAGGTTGCTTGGAACGGTTCCATCAAACTTTCAAATCAATGCTCAAAAAATACTGCATAGAACACCAAAGGGAATGGGATGAAAGCATAGACTTGTTACTCTTTGCCATCAGGGAATGTCCCCAGGAGTCATTGGGTTTCTCCCCGTTCGAGTTACTATATGGGAGACAAATTAGGGGACCCCTTAAAATAGTAAAGGAGCAGTGGTTTGACACTCCATCTATTAAGCCCGCAACAGTTTCCCAATACATTGACACTTTAAGGGACAAATTAACTGAAGTCCGAACCATTGCTCAGTCAAACTTAAAAAAAATCCAAGAAAAAATGGTGAAGTCCCAACCTAAATTAGTTAAAAGATCATTTTCTCCAGGTGACAAAGTGTTACTCTTTCTACCCATTCCAGGCTCTCCCCTTAAAAGCAAGTTTACTGGTTCCTATATAGTTGCTAATAAACTATCTCCTCTCAACTATATAGTCCATACTCCTGATCGCCGAAAAGATTCACAACTTGTTCACATTAATCTCATGAAACTTTACCATTCCAGGCAGTCAGAGGAAGACATCCCAGAGGCTATAAGTCAACCTGTATTGCATACGGTTTTGTCAGGGCCGGAGACAGATGACATGGACCTATTGGAAATTTAGACTTCCTCTACTAAAAGAAAACCCTACTATGATCACATACTCAACTTAACTTGATTAGTGTTTCTGTTCTGGAGTCATCTCAAGCCAAAAGTACTCGCAATTGTATCAACATTTCCTAAAGTCACATGTAGACCTCCAGGGTTTTTGCAATATCTTCAAACACGATATTAAAGCTGTCCAGATGATGCTTTGTATTAAGGCAATCAGCCTATCATTAAATCACAAAAGAGATTATGAAAAAGGAGGTAGATTTTTTGTTAAAACATAACTTAGCTGAGCCTAGTACTTCCCCCTGGGCTTCACCTTGCCTTCTCATTCCAAAACCCGATGGCACTTTTCGTTTCTGTACCGATTATCGTAAAGTGAACCAGGTCACTGTCTCAGACTCCTACCCTTTACCTTTAATTGAAGATATAATAGACAGCATAGGCTGTGCCAAATTTATCAGTACCGTGGACCTGTTGAAAGGATATTATCAAGTAGGACTCACGGATAGGGCAAAAATAATCTCGGCATTTATAACTCCATTTGGTCTTTTTCAATATTTGGTTATGGCGTTTGGCTTTTCTAATGCTCCGGCCACATTCCAGAGGGCCATCAACTACCTTATTCAGGACCAAGGTGGGACGTTCGCCTTCCTGGATGACCTGGTGGTGGTGTCGGACAGCTGGGACGAACATCTGGTGCGTTTGGAGATACTGTTTGCACGACTGCAAGAGACTGGATTCACCATAAACCTGGCTAAATCTGCTTTTGGCCGGGCCTCAGTACTTACCTGGGACATATCGTTGGGCATGGTATGGTGAGACCCAAGGACGCAAACGTTAGAGCCATCTTGTCCTTCCCCACTCCAAGGACGAGGGAAGGAACTCATGCGCTTCCTGGGGATGTGCGCTACTACCGTCGGTTCTGCAGTAACTTCTCCAGCGTGGCGGACCCCTCACAGACCTTACCAGTTCTGCGGTCCCTTACATCTGGAACCAGAGGTGCGACCAGTCTTTCCACCGCCTCAAAGCCTTCCTTGCCTCCAAGCCTGTAGTCCACCCCCTGACTACACCTCGCCCTTCCATCTGCAAATCGACGCTAGTGGTCGGAGTGGGGGCTGTGCTCCTACAACCCGACCCAACCACTGATGTTCTTCACCCTGTGGCATATTACTCCGCCAAGTTGAAAAAACATCAGACCAACTACTCGACCATAGAGAAGGAGGCCTTGGCTCTGGTTTTGGCAATAAAGAAGTTTGAATGTTACCTCCAGTCTTGCCCACAAACAACCCTAGTCTTCACCGACCATAACCCACTCACGTTCATCCAAACCAACAAGACCTCCAACCAGCGAATCCTCCGCTGGGCTCTCCTCACCCAGCCCTATAATCTACAAGTCCGACACATAAAGGGGTCGATAACCTGATTGCAGACTCCTTATCCCGAGCTCCAGTGGAAATGCAGCAGCTACTCTCCAGACGCACCAGGTGATCACCTCCTTCGCGCCCGGAGGTCTTTGGAGGGTGTGTTACGAACCCCTCCACCCAGCACTACGAACCACGCCATCTATTGTCCTGATCTACCTACCCAGCACCACGAGCAACGCCATCTAGGGACGAGACACGAGTATGACTCGTCTTAGTTACCACTCCGGGGTTTCCTTCTCCCTATCCTGGTTGTTGCGTCACCTCCTCAAAGTCTTCTTTGTCAGCTCCAATTCGAGGAGAGGACTTGGCTCTGGGGAGTGACCACAGGATCATCTATCCTCTAAACCTACGTGCAGTGACTACCTACCGTCTTCTACAATACTCAGCCTTACTCGTCAGCCATCTCAGCTCCTCACTTAAGTACTTGTATTTTGTATTAACTCCCCCACGTCCACTTGCTTCAAGATTGTTTATGTTGTATTAATATGTATATACTGTTAATGTTTAGGTTAAGTTTGGTTAAGGGTAATTTATAAGCTGAATATTTTGTTAAGGGATTTATGGTACTTTATTATACACAACGAAAACTCGCATCCTTTGTCTACCCTTTTATAGTCCGATTGTCTGTTTTTTTTTTTTATTGTTGTTACCTGTTGGGATCTGGGTAGACGTATAACTATATTCTAAATCCCCAACTCGTAACACTACATACATACATACATACATACATACACTCCACTAGTCATGTAAGTAGTCAGCTAATGCCAAATTCAGATATTAAAAGATTAACCTACAGGACTTCCCCATGCTTCCTCCCCGTCAGGCAGGTGTTACCGTCCCAGCGGCTCTTCCTTACCTGCACCTACAGTAGCACTTAATTAGTAAGGTGAGGCAGGTGAGGGGCTGGTAATTGATTGCTTATGTATTTCGACAAGGGTAGAGACTCTTTAGGTTGGTTCTCACGACACCTGGGGGGCGGCAGGTTGGTGAGGTGGGTGGTGAGGTGGGTGGTAAGATGGGTGATAGGGTGGTAAGGTGGGTGGTAGGGTGGTGAGGTGGGTGGTAAGGTGGGTGGTAAGGTGGGTGGTAGAGTGGTAAGGTGGGTGGTAGGGTAGTAAGGTCGGTGGTAGGGTGGTGTTGGGTGGTAGAGTGGTAAGGTGGGTGGTAGAGTGGTAGGTGGGTGTGGTAGTGGTGAAAGAGATTGGTGGAGGTGGTTGGTGGTAGCGGAGGGGTGGGGGGTGGAGATTAGATTGGTGGGGGTCGTTGGTGGGGGGGGTGGGGTGGGATTGGGTGGTGGGGTAGCAGGGATTGGTGAGTTGGTGAAGGGTTTGGTGGGTGGTGGGTGGTGGGGTTGGGTGGTTGGGATTAGGGTGTTGGTAAGGTGGGTGGTAGGTGGATTGGGTGTGGTAGGTGGTAGGTGGTTGGTAGTGGTAAGGGGTAGAGTGGTGGGGTGGGTGGTAGGGTGGTGGGGGTGAGGTGGGTGGTAGGGTGGTGAGGTGGGTGGTAGAGTGGTGAGGTGGGTGGTAAGGTGGGTGGTAAGGTGGGTGGTAGGGTGGTAGGGTGGTAAGGTGGGTGGTAGAGTGGTAAGGTGGGTGGTAGGGTAGTAAGGTGGGTGGTAGGGTGGTAAGGTGGGTGTAATAGGCCCCTGTCTCATCAACAGAACGTATTATATAAATGAGTCAATACATCTGATATTATATTGAGATTCACCCCCTGTAACTTTCCACTGTCTATGAGTGAGACATGATATGGACACGTGAGCGGGCAACTTACCCAAGAGGGCGAGACCCATAGCTCAGCATTTCTGTAAGCACGCACTGCCATGCCCCTAAGCTTCAGTAGCTCACCTCAACTCATATCGTAAGGACGTGACCTAACGTTTATCATACATAAACGCCGTCCCTTTCTCATTCACTCCTAGACAGTGAGACTTACGGTTGATATACACTCAGGAATTATATCTACAACCTTTTATAATAAAACAAAGGAACTACCGTTTGGGTTTCGTTACTTAAAACCCAAATATAAATGTGTGAACGGATTGGTTAATTGGACAAGCAGCCGATTCATATAGGTGGCAAGCGGTGTGTACGGATTCTTCAAACTGGTAGTCGTATCATCCGTCTGTGTTTTGTGAAAAACAAGAAACCACACAGCAGTGACGCGTTACATAATCCGAGTGTTTAAAACTATATCCCGTATTGAGACGATATGTAGTGAGCGCTCCTTATCTCTGTCACATACAAATACTTGCAGAATTCTTAATATACATATATTACAGCCTGTTGGTGCATATCCAGATTGAGCCGGTTGAGATAGACTCCACTCGGCATTCCCTAGACATTACAGTGTTGCAGTGTTGAAAAACAGTTTCGTAGCCTGGTCTTCAATTGGTATTTCACTAACAGCTGGGCAGTATTGTTGTGTCGTCAGCGCGAATTACGAATTCCGGTGTCATCATACAGATCTCCATATATACGTGGAATGTGAAGAATTGGCACACCGTAGTTTCGCCAGCGACCCAGCACCAACCAGTGTGATAACCAATCATCAGCAGTTTTCTGATCGCCGGAGGTGGAATTCACCTAATTCAAGTGGACTCCTCTCTCACCAAAGCAGAAGCGTCTTCTCGTTGCCAAGGAAACCAGCAGCAGCGCGCTCATCCTAGGAAGAGGCCCCGCCCACACTCCACCCACCACTCCACTCAGAACTTTTGAAGGATCACATTTTCTATACAGACGTACTACTCTGTATAAATAGGTATTTAAATTACATAGTTCTACACACATGAACACGTTCGAGAGATATCTTCACACCGATAGGTTCGTCGGATAGGATTATTTCAATGATAAAGTGTCGAATGTAAGATTAATGTATTGAAATCCTATAATTTACAGTAGTTTGTAAGTGTCTGTCTTCTTATTGATAGTTTAATAATTAACTACAATTCATATTCATTTGTCTTGTAAATGAGAGGCAAGTGATCTACTTACTGTTAAGTATTCATTGACCCAAGGGGGCTAATAGATAATTTCTAAGTTTCCCATGTCTAATGTAGATGAAATCGAACGCCTAGCGCAACTGTTTGCTGATAACCAACTCATCGATGATCAAGCCCAGACTGACATAGATTTTGAGTATGGAACACAGTTAAATGATTCGGTAGGAAGTAGAAAGTTATTGACGAATCATTTGACGACTTAAACCGTCGTACCCTACGGTCTGGTAATCACTATAGTACCTCACCTAAGTATACTAAAGCAGTTACCCCTGTTACAGGTGATAGTGTGTCTGTTGCTAAATCGGTAACAACATTATTAACCCAGCCTTCTGTTAAGAGTAAGAATACTAACTTGCTTAATACTAACACTACAATGGCGTCCTCTAACCCTCACACCAGTACTACTACCACACCTAAAGCTGATAATGTTATTAATATCATGCAGCGCGGCGATTATGTTCGAAATTTCACGGGACAAGACGATTATAGGGTCGCACATTTTATTCGTGCATGTGAAGATAGCATGCGCAATAGTCACATAACGACTGACGAAGAAAAGAAAGCATATGTACGTTCCCATATAACGCAGGGTTCCTATGCAGGCAGTCGTTTAAATGCATTTGGTTTACAAAGCCCTGACTATGAAAAGTTCAAGCGAACGCTAATTGGGATTTTTGGGGGTAGGTCACAGCTGGGCCAACTGCAATGGATCTTCAGATGGTTGGATCGCTGTATTCCAGGTATACGAAACGAAACACCCGTTGACGCTGTTGACATCGCGGGCCAGGGTCGCCAGGACATGCAAGCGACCTTCCGGTCATCAGGCTGGTACAACTCACGGGGTGATATGTCACCGGAAAATGTGGAAACATTGATAGAACTAATAAGTTTTCTTCTTTCCGTCCGTGTTCCCTTATATAGCTGGGCACAGGAAGTACAGTATGAACCACCCTTGGATATGGTGGAATACGCAAACAAGCTCTGTCCCCAGGCTACGGGCCCCTTACTGGCGCAGCCCTCAGTGACGTCACCACAACCCCAGCCGTATCAGACTGCCACAGATGCCTCACCTCCAGACTCCTTATGCGACACACTTAGCTCCGATCTCTCCTCCCCGCCTAACATATAAACAGAAAACATCGTTACGATGCGCACATTGTAATAAACGTGGCCACGTAATGGAAGATTGTTTTCAGCTCCGAAGTAATAGTGCTAATTTTAAGGCCACACCCGGTGCAAAGCCATTCACAAGGTCAAACAGAGAGGGAGCTAAAGCAGCACCTCCTCCTACCCAGAAAGCGCGCAAATGGTGCGCTCTTCACAAATCGACATCTCATAGTTCACATGAGTGCGATATACTAATTAAGGCTAGGGGAGTGGACCTAAGTGAAACGGAGGTGTCGTATAGGCGCAAGCAGAAACGTCCCCAGGACAAGTCATCGGGGGAAGACCAGCGTACACTACAGCACGGAGAGGGATAGATAGGGTAATTCCCACCCCTCCTCACAGCACTTCTATAGCGGCCTCATTAGTAGCGGCGCTTAGCAAAGTGGAAGTGTTGTCAGTGCCGGTGAGAGTGGATAATACCAGATTGGCTCTTGATATAGACACAGGTGCTTGCGCTAATGTATTGGCCTTGACATCATATCACGAGTTACAACGTAAATTCCCTCACTGCAAATTCAAATGGAGACCTAGTAACGCTGAGCTCGAAGGAGTTTCAGGTGCTCAGCTGAGCATTAAAGGAATGGTGACGTTACCACTCAGATTCTCAAGACGTGGTTCTCCCTTCTCCGCGGACTTTTATATAGTTCAGCAGTTCAATTTGCCAGCTGACGGGTTACTTGGTCTACCAACTCTTCGAAAGAACATGATAGATGTTCATCCACGTAATAATAGTGTTACGTTTAAAGGTGTTTCCTACACAGCAATGAGTCATTCTGAACCTATGCTCACCGCTAGGACGAAAGTGTTGTCTACCAATCCTATTAAGAGGAAGGCGGATCATGCGTCAGAAATATCTCTCGACCTCAACCACACACCTTCCCAGCGTGATTACAGCAGCAAGAGTTGGAAGATAGTACCTGCAATTTTGAAGAGTACTCTCCATTACCAGAATGAGGAATTCACCAACACAACAATCCTGTGAGCTGAAGTGAACATTAGTTTCTGCAAATGATTCGTTCACTGCCCAGGGTGTGACAGGACGTGAGTGCAGTTGTTGAGACTACTCATCAATCAACATCCTGTCAACAAAATTCTTTCGTATGGCGTGAACAACCCCCAGTTACCAGCACCCAGCACCCACCCTAGTGATGATGACACATCCGGTCTGAGAGATGGTCTCTGCATTCTGAGGTATGGTGTTGTGGATGACGTTGTGTGACCATTAGCGGCGGTTTGCTGTACTCAGGATTTTGTGAACATTGACCCAGTCACCGGGCCTTGGAATCAGCTGTGTCTGCTGTGAGACACACACACACACAAGTCTACGGGATTGCGGCAGCAATTTCACAATATCACGAATTTTAAATAAAGGATGTTATTTGTGTGATTTTCTAGATATCACAACAATGTCGAAGTGCAACCAAATAAATTCCCAATTCGAGGTATTGTTGTGAATTGCCAACAGACTCGACTGGCCAGGATAGATCAAATAGCGCCACATGTTAAGGTGATCGATTATCCACAGGGCAAGACACGCCGTTTAGAGCTGCTTACCGACTATAGACATATAGTAGCCTTGCCAGGGGAAACGCTAGGTCAGACAGATTTAACATTCCATCATATAGCGTTAAAGGAAGGAACCAACCCTATTTACGTACCAGCTTATAGACTACCTCATTAGGGTGTGTCATACGGAGGCGAATTTTTTTTTTTTTTGAGTTTGAAAAATCGGCCCATGGTATTAATGATGTAGTTCTATGTGCAGAATCATGTAATATCTTCAGATTTGAAAAGTTTTCATTTTTTGCTAGGTAAATTTTAACTTGAAATCTTATGAAAATTCAGTATTCCCACCCTTTTACCAACACCACTAAATAGCTTATTTAAAGTAAAGTAAATGTATCAGGTTAATTTATTAGGATGAAAATGATCCAGAATAGTGAAGCGAATGATCTTGACACATTTATTAAATTTAATATTCCTTTAGAAAAAAAATCATCAAATACAAAAACCGGTTTTTCTACTACGACCCGGTGTTGCTGCACACCATAGAGAACATGTCTTTCTTGCTTCTGTTTCTACTCATCGCCTCCCTGCTGACCACCTGAGCTCGGATGTAGCCTTCCCTCCTCTCCTGGCTGTACACGTGACTGCTGGCCTCGCTCACTTGCAGTACACAACACTCTATACTCTGGGTGTGCTTGCCTGGGGTTGTCCAGGCAAGCTCTGACTTGAACATTGGTGAGGCTGCAGGTAAGAGGGGGCTCACTGCCAACCTGGATGTTATCCAGATCTATGAGATCAGTGAGGGTTTTGGCACCTAGATTGACTTCAGGAGTCTTCCTGACCCTGAAGGAATCGTCACCAACTGATTCGTCATGCCCAGATCCTCTCATATGTCTCATATCCAAGATCTTTTTGACTGCCACTCTTCTCTCCTCCTCACCCTTACTGCAGAGCATTGTCTGCAGAACTGCCTCGGGATGAGCATACCAGGAAGATCTCCTCACAGTCTGCTCCACAATCTGAACAACATTCCTTGGCTGACTCCTCAGGAGCTCAAGCTGGAAGAGAACATGCCTCGGACCTTCGGAGAACGGTGACTTGACCTTGGTGTTGAACCAATTTGGCAAGTAGACACTCACGATGAATTGGACAATAAGTCTCAGTTTATGATGAGTGACCCAAATTCTGCAGAACCTGAGAGCCATTGTGAGCCACCTAGAATGTGAGACTGGACCTATCTGCAGGTAAGCAAGTCTATCAGGCATGACCCCAGTTTTGATGGCACTGCAAATCATGTAACCATAGTACTGGTCAGTACTCAGGTCGTCAATGACAGTATGTGCAAGCTCAACGAGTGGAGGGAGCCAACTGATTTTTTCAAAGCTCGGATTTATTTCTAACGCAGTGGCAGAGTCCAGCATCTTGCCAAGAGGACCAGACCATCTGTTGTTTGAAAGAGTCTTGCCATCCAGCTCCTGGATCAGATGTCTGAGTGGCAACTCGTTGGTGTGGAGGTCACAAACAATCCAGACCAGCTTCCTCCCAATCTTCCGCTCTATCCACTGTATGACCCCCCCTTGCCACCCTGTGTTCATGTTGGTGCTGTCCCCTCCAATGGCCTCCAGGGTCTGGTCTACGTTCCTCTCTCTGAGCCAGTTCACAATGTTATCTGCCACTATCTCAGCTGGTTTCCTGACGTCATCTTTCTCTGGAGTGAAATGCCACAAATACTTCCCTCCTGGTTCACTGCAGCAGGAGTAGTGTTCCTCCTTCACCATGGCAGGGAACAACTTGTCAGAATCTCCAACTTTCATGAACACTTTAGTGTCATCCCTTCTCCCATCAAGGAACAAACAATTGATTCCATTTTCTCTTATCCCCTTATCAAACTCCTCTTCTAGGTTACTGACAAGTTTCTCCTGAGCTCTCCTTACTTTGTTATGATCTATCACCAGGTGAATATCATCAGGTGTTATCAAACCACCGTCAGTCCAGGCAGCTGTTGCTATCTCTGCAGTTTCTCTGAGACCAGTGTGGTGTCGCATGCTGGCCAGAGCTATGCTCGGGATATCTTTCCTATTTCGAATCTTATGCCTGGAAGGTTTGGGATCATTATTTTCTGGGTTAGGGACAAAGTCACCATTCTCCTGGTCAGCACTCGGATCAGCCATGGGGAAGTCATTAAACTCTGAATCAGCTTGACTCCACTCATCGGCCTTTTTTACCTTACCCTGGGCCTTCTCAAGTCTCTTTTCCTCGGCAACTCTTCTCCTCTTCTGTCTCTCTGTGGCAGCCTCCTGTCTCTTGGACTCCGGAACATCTTGGCTAGAATTCATGAGAGC
>NW_024755153.1:0-14498 GCF_018991925.1 Homarus americanus
CACCTTACTATGGCTACAGCGCCTCCTGCTTACTAATATACACTGTATTATATTTATAAGGTATATGACTGACTAAGCAAGCAAGCAAGCAAGCACGCACGCACGCTAGCACACTCTCTCTCTTACTTGTGGTTATACTTGTGGTAAATATAAGGTGTTTTTTTTTCAAGGATATAAATAATAATATTCCTGCCAATATTTGCACAAGAGCTGCCACATTATAGTGTAAGAGGAAGGCCAGCCTGAAGGTCACATAGACGTAAGTTCCTTGGAGATTTAGAGCAGCTAACGCCAACACGACCACACCCTTGGTCAGAGATGGGTATGATCCGGTGTCAAGGAGTAGCCTAGACAGATACAACTAATGTGTCTTCTGGTCTCTAACTACTGAAGGATAGACAGAGAGAAATTCCATAACAAAAATAAAACGATCCAAACCTATAATTTCACACTACCAGAAGATCGAAACTAAAGACAACTACGATCTTTCAAGACGAGTGTACTGGTCCACTACACTTAAAAATATTAACTTTTATCTGCTTTATTTACAACATTCATCAACGTACAACAATGCGTAAAACGCCTCTCACCCCCTACACACACTGTATACTATTAGATATATATGTAGGCGTTATTTCATCAAGAGAGAGAGAGAGAGAGAGAGAGAGAGAGAGAGAGAGAGAGAGAGAGAGACATCACTCACTAAAACAGTAACGTAGTGTTGACATTTATTCTGATCGGTGATATATATTTATTTCATGGCAGATGTAAATAAACACACACACACGCTGTTCGTTATAGTTAATCACCCTCTCATACATTTACTAAACAAATCGAAAAAAAAATACAGTGAAGTGTTCATTTAATGTGGATTATACGGCCAGTGAGGGGTACAAAATGGCTGTAAGTAATGGAGGTGTTATTTAATGGAACAAACTGGACTTCGTATACATCTGATGGAACAAAGTGGACTTTTATACAGCTTCTTGTATGTCTATTGGTGCAACTGAGATTTTGGCCCAGACTTTGATGAAATTGGTAGTCTAGTATATCTGTTGACACTTACTCAGCTTCTGGTACAACCGCATACTCCAGCTTTTGGTACAACTGTTGACACATACTCAGCTTTTGGTACAACTGTTGACACATACTCAGCTTCTGGTACAACCGCATACTCCAGCTTTTGGTACAACTGTTGACACATACTCCAGCTTTTGGTACAACTGTTGACACATACTCAGCTTCTGGTACAACTGTTGACACATACTCCAGCTTCTGGTACAACTGTTGACACATACTCCAGCTTTTGGTACAACTGTTGACACATACTCAGCTTCTGGTACAACTGTTGACACATACTCAGCTTCTGGTACAACTGTTGACACATACTCAGCTTCTGGTACAACTGTTGACACATACTCAGCTTCTGGTACAACTGTTGACACATACTCAGCTTCTGGTACAACTGTTGACACATACTCAGCTTCTGGTACAACTGTTGACACATACTCAGCTTCTGGTACAACTGTTGACACATACTCAGCTTCTGGTACAACTGTTGACACATACTCAGCTTCTGGTACAACTGTTGACACATACTCAGCTTCTGGTACAACTGTTGACACATACTCAGCTTCTGGTACAACTGTTGACACATACTCAGCTTCTGGTACAACTGTTGACACATACTCAGCTTCTGGTACAACTGTTGACACATACTCAGCTTCTGGTACAACTGTTGACACATAATTAGCTTCTGTACAACTGTTGACACATACTCAGCTTCTGGTACAACTGTTGACACATACTCGCTTCTGGGAACAACTGACATTATTACTCAGCTTCTGGCACAACCGTTGACACATACTCAGCTTCTGGGAACAACTGTTGACACATACCAGCTTTTGGTACAACTGTTGAGCCAGCAACTCAGCTTCTGTACAACTGTTGGACACATACTCAGCTTGGAACAACTGTTGACACATACTCAGCTTCTGCAGTACAACTGTTGACACATACTCAGCTTCTGGAACAACTGTTGACACATACTCAGCTTCTGGAACAACTGTTGACACATACTCAGCTTCTGGTACAACTGTTGACACATACTCAGCTTCTGGAACAACTGTTGACACATACTCAGCTTCTGGTACAACTGTTGACACATACTCAGCTTCTGGAACAACTGTTGACACATACTCAGCTTTTGGTACAACTGTTGACACATACTCAGCTTCTGGTGGGGCGACACATGGAGCTCATATTAAGTCTTTTCCAATAACCACCGACAAGAGTATCTATTGACAGTGTTGAGAGGAGTGTGAGGATTTTCGTTTGCTGCAACACCTGTCACTTGGGCGGCGACGTTACTGTGTTGGATGAGACACCAAAGGGTAATTCATTAGTTGCCTCTCATCGCTGTAGTTTGTGATTATTGTGTTTTGTCCTGAATTTTTGACTTATGGTCTCAACACAGACAAATACATTTTTTTTTATAAATAATGGATTCCGTATCATACTGCACTGTACGCGTAGATAGATAGATAGGTAGACGGTTTATAAGCCACTTCACTTCTCTTAATATACAGTATTGGTTAATGTATAAAAGCTATTTTATAATGAATAATTCACTCCTCTTGTATATCTTTGTCCCTTATTTATTCTTATACTAATACAATAAGCAGAGCAATGAAGAATATATTTACTTTATCAATAAAATGATTCCATTATAACCATACAGTAATTTAATAAGTCGGTAAATGATGAAGTAAATTACTCTCTCAGAATTGTATCAACTTTATTAAGAAATATTGTATAGTAATTGTCTTGTGAAGACGACACACACGTACACATATGTCAAGAACCGTCAGAATTATGTTCACAAATTTATAAATTATTCAACAACAAACTGAGGTTCACACTTAAACACATAAGACATAATTGACCACAAACATATACTGTACAGGGACACAAACAATAACATCCAGTCACCAACACATATAGGTGAAATAAATGTATAATATAAGTTGTTGTGTTCATCAATGAACTGTAATAATAATGTAAATTATTCCTACTTTAAAATATTATAACATAGTAATGTGAATTACATCAGATATATTACCAGGACAGATCACTTGTCCACACACAATGTCCTGGCAACATATTTACGGAAAGGTTGGTCTGGTGTTTGTTAATAGTACCTCGTGCTGGACCTCCTGTCTGGGATACACTGTACACAACAAATACCACTGGCAGGTGACCTACCTGGTGACACTGAATTGTTTCTGTATTTATATTAATATTCATTTTTTGTATGAGAATGTTGTCATAAAACGAGAGCCACAACAGAACGCTTAGTGAAGGAGGTGAGGCACTTCTCCCTACCATCATACACCAATACCTGTTTATATGAGTAAGAACATTTAAATATTTATGCCACTTTCACGCCAACCAAATTTAGATTATCATTATAGACAAAACGGTGGTGATAACTTCTTCCCAAGAGTCGGTGAACCTGCACGAGGCTTCTGTGAGTCTTGGTAAAACATTCAGTTGCGTAATGTATCTGTTTTATCTGTTTTACGGGACCCACACCAACATTTTCTCTATCTCAAGTTACGGTTTGTCGTGAAACATATTTAGTAGGTTTGTATTTTATTTACATGTATCCAGCCTTGTCTTTCATAATTGAAATCATTAATTGAGAATGAAATATATCAGCTAGAAATACTGAACTGTAAACTAACAAGTATTACAGGAAAACATTGTTTAGAAAGGAAACAGTATTTCCGCCAGGTGAATTAAAATGTAATTGGCATACAGCACGGTTCTATGACAATTATTTACATGTTGAACACCTGAATGTAGAATTAACACGGAAACATTCAGGCTAATGAGCCGTATGAATAAACAACACAGCTACAAAGGCAATTCTTACTCCATTGTGGTTTTATGTTATCTGATAGGATGGAAACATCTATACGCTGGAACTGTGATTATACACCCCCAAAAACACACACACGCACACATACACATGTTAAATCTTTTCCATACCTAACATTTGCATGAATATTCTCATCATAAACACTTGCACATCACAATGTACACAAGACCTAATCTATACATCACTCTCTATGCACTGCAACAACACATGTTGCAGTACGTATAACGTTAGCCTTTTTTTTTGACAGAGGTTAGCCCACTGAAGCACAGGTTACTGACCCACATCAGGGCCTGGTGGCGAAAATATAATAATAATAATAATAATAATGATAATGATAATGATAATGATAAAAATGATAATGATAATGATAATGATAATGATAATGATAATAATAATAATAATAATAATAATAATAATAATAATAATAATAATAATAATAATAATAATAATAATAATAATAATAATAATAATAATAATTTCATACAAAATAAAGTTAAAAAAATTAATAATTAGATAACTCACACATTTAACTAATTACATTACAACATATATCAGAACAGTAATTCTTTTATATATCATATTGGTTCATTTTGTGAATAAAGGCAGAAATATTTGATACACGCACTAATATATCATAGCATATTCCTTTTATCTTCGTCTGCGATAAATGGTATAATTTCCTCTAGGTTTCACCATCTTAGGTAAACGAGCTTGGTAAATAACGTAACACCCCCGGGCAGCCAGACAAGGAAGCCACTGTTGCTGGAAGTACTTGTGATATATAGAATAACTGACCGGAGTTTTGATCACGTTATGGCTACTTCAGGAATGTCTCTCTGACTTAATTAGACTTAGTTATGGTGTGTACTAGACTGTTTTTCAGGTTTATTTGGACACTTCCTTAATGGCATCCTTTTCCGTGTGTTCCCCAAGGATCCTTCTTCTGTGTGTTCCCCAGGATCCTTCTTCCGTGTGTTCCCCAGGATCCTTCTTCCGTGTCTTTTCCAGTATCTTTCTTCCATGTCTTCCCCAGGACCCTTCTTCCGTGTCTTCCCCAGGATCTTTCTTCCGTGTCTTCCCCAGGATCCTTCAGCCGTGTCCTCCCCAAGATCCTTCAGCCGTGTCTTCCCCGAGATCCTTCTTCCGTGTCTTCCCCAGGATCCTTCTTCCGTGTCTTCCCCAGGATCCTTCAGCCGTGTCTTCCCCAGGATCCTTCAGCCGTGTCTTCTCCAAGATCCTTCTTCCATGTCTTCTCCAGGATCCTTCAGCCTTGTCTTCCCCAGGATCCTTCTTCCGTGTCTTGCCCAGGATCCTTCTGTCGTGTCTTCCCCAGGATCCTTCTTCCGTGTCTTCTCCAGGATCCTTCAGCCGTGTCTTCCCAAGGATCCTTCTTCCGTGTCTTCCCAGGATCCTTCAGCCGTGTCTTCCCAGGATCGTTCTTCCGTGTGTCTTCCCCAGGATCCTTCAACCGTGTCTTCCCCAAGGATCCTTCTTCCATGTCTTCCCCAGGATCCTTCTTCCGTGTCTTCCCCAGGATCCTTCTTCCGTGTCTTCTCCAGGATCCTTCTTCCGTGTCTTCCCCAGGATCCTTCTTCCGTGTCTTTTCCAGTATCTTTCTTCCGTGTCTTCCCCAGGATCCTTCTTCCGTGTCTTCCCCAGGATCCTTCTTCCGTGTCTTCCCCAGGATCCTTCTTCCGTGTCTTTTCCAGTATCTTTCTTCCATGTCTTCCCCAGGATCCTTCTTCCGTGTCTTCCCCAGGATCCTTCTTCCGTGCCTTCCCCAGGATCCTTCTTCCGTGTCTTCCCCAGGATCTTTCTTCCGTGTCTTCCCCAGGATCCTTCAGCCGTGTCTTCCCCAGGATCCTTCAGCCGTGTCTTCCCCGGGGTCCTTCTTCCGTGTCTTCCCCAGGATCCTTTTTCCGTGTCTTTTCCAGGATCCTTCAGCCTTGTCTTCTCCAGGATCCTTCAAACTGTCTTTTTCCCTTGATCCTTCTCTTTTCCTTGTCTTCCCAGGATCCTTCTTCCGTGTCTTCCCCAGGATCCTTCAGCCGTGTCTTCCTTATGATCCTTCAGCCGTGTCTTCCCCAGGATCCTTCAGCCTTGTCTTCCCCAAGATCCTTCTTCCGTGTCTTCCCCAGGATCCTTCTTCCGTGTCTTCCCCAGGATCCTTCAGCCGTGTCTTCCCCATGATCCTTCTCAGCTGTGTTCCCCTCGATCCTTCAGCCGTGTCTTCCCCAGGACCCTCTTCCGTGTCTTCCCAGGATCCTTCAGCCGTGTCTCTCCCAGGATCCTTCAACTGTGTCTTCTCCAGGATCCTTCAGCCGTGTGTTCTAGTATCCTTCAGCCGTGTCTTCCCAGGATCCTTTTTCAAGCCGTGTCTTCTCCAGGATCCTTCAGCCGTGTGTTCCCCAGGATCCTTCAGCCGTGTCTTCCACAGGATCCTTCTACCGTGTCGTCCCCAGGATCCTTCAGCCGTGTCTTCCCCAGGATCCTTCTTCCGTGTCTTCCCCAGGATCCTTCTTCCGTGTCTTCTCCAGGATACTTCAGCCGTGTCTTCCCCAGGATCCTTCTTCCGTGTCTTCCCTAGGATCCTTCAGCCGTGTCTTCCCCAGGATCCTTCTTCCGTATCTTCTCCAGGATCCTTCAGCAGTGTCTTCCCCAGGATCCTTCTTCCGTATCTTCTCCAGGATCCTTCAGCAGTGTCTTCCCCAGGATCCTTCTTCCGTGTCTTCCCCAGGATCCTTCAGCCGTGTCTTCCCCAGGATCTTTCAGCCGTGTCTTTTCCAGGATCCTTCTTCCGTGTCTTCTCCAGGATACTTCAGCCGTGTCTTCCCTAGGATCCTTCTTCCGTGTCATCCCTAGGATCCTTCAGCCGTGTCTTCCCCAGGATCCTTCTTCCGTATCTTCTCTAGGATCCTTCAGCAGTGTCTTCCCCAGGATCCTTCTTCCGTGTCTTCCCCAGGATCCTTCAGCCGTGTCTTCCCCAAAACTGCCAGCTATTATACCCGTAGATTCTCACCCAAGGCTTACTAAACAACCTTATTGGTTTATCCTAGGTCAAATCAACTTACGGTTTATCATTATCGATAGCTTATCCTTACCCCAATTACATGTCACCAAACATCACAGTCTCTTTCCGGCCATGTCATGCACTACTGCGACAACTAAAACAAAGAACAGGTTGTAAGCGACCACTCGACGTCACGCACTTATCTTCGGGTGATATGTACTCGAGGGAAAATTGTAAACCCGCACGAAGTCATGCACGAATATTATGTATCATCATGGGTAAAAAAAAGTAAAAAAGCTGTGAGTTATTTGACGTCATGCATTACTCTTATAAACAGTATATGACCGGGAATAATGAACCCAAAGACAAATGTTAGAAGCTACATTACGTCAGGCGCTATTATTTTATGTATTACCAACAATATAACCAAATAGGTAACAGGCAGTCATTAAACATGCAAGTACTACCGCCTGGAAAGATATTGGAGGCATAATGTGTTGTCTAATGGTAGACCCTGCTGCCATATGGCATCACAAAAATTGTGACCAAGTCCCAGGTTGCTGATCTGGCTTTCTGCCTCATTTACACACAATTGCATGGTCTCAATTGTTTCTCTTACTTCGACAACACAACATAAATAACATTTCTCACTCTTGATTTTGTTTTCGGTTCATTTTCTATTATTTTTATTTTTTTGCTGGGCTAATCTCCATTGAAAATATTTACAAGACGCCATCCAAAACTCCTCAGGAAATATCATGAAAAATTAAAACATGTACAACAGCTAGCGAATACACACTGTCATGCACTATGCATTATACGTGACCAAATGATGTAAAAACCAAGCGAGATTCTGTAGGTCCGTAAGTCGACATTCACTACAGGACTACAGGACTACAGTATATATGTATATATATATATATATATATATATATATATATATATATATATATATATATATATATATATATATATATATATATATATATATATATACTTTACGATGAATTAGTTAATACAATATATACCTGTAATATATATTTAGGTCTATTTTCAAGACATTACACTTAATAATACGAATTTTCTCAACACTTTAAAATTTCCTAATTATCTAACGAATAATAATAATAATAATAATAATAATCGAGACAAGTTGATAACGTTCACATTGAAATTATTTTATATTTTCAACATTTGTTTTATATACTTTGAGAATACTTCGTCATATATGAGTGTAAAAGTCTATTATGTTTTAACCTGCTAGAGTGGTGAAGCAAGGCTCTAGGCACAGTAATAAGTGACGAATTTACAGTGAAACCTAACGGACTGTTCTCTCCATGTCGTCCGTTAGATGGCCGTCCTCACATCTAACGGACACTTGATATAACAGACATTCCTACACAGAGTCCGTTGAATAGAGGTTTCACTATACATATATCCTAAATTATATATCAAGCATAATTTACATATGAGGATATTAAACAGTAAATAATATAAATTTGCATATATCAAACTACACCAAAAATAATAATTAACACAATCTATATTAACTAACACATTTACACAAACTATATTAATTAACATATATTTACCATATTTTAACTCCAACAAGAAACCTTAATACTTATAACTATTAATCTTACGTTAATTAAAAACACCTGGTACCTGTGTTAATAATTTTAAACCATGTGTATCGATTATTTCCAGGTTTTTTTTGTTTACCTGAACTTTTGAGATAAATTATTATGTAAACTACGAAAACAAAATAAACAAGTCATGGATACAAACAGCGAAAATACCGAAAAGTCATGACGTAGTGACTTTTTTGTTTACGTTGTAAGTAGATAATTATAATTGGATAGATAAATATATATATAAGTAGATATATGAGTTGATAGAAAGATATATACAAGCAGATAGACAAAAAAATATAAATAGATAAATAAAAAGTGATGGAAAAGTTATTTACTATTTTGTCTTTGCTTTTATATACATATACTCAATTTATATACATTACCTATATGGAACTCAATGCTACATAATGCCGATGGTCTTCTGTTTGTATTAGTATTTTCGTGGGTATTTTTGCTTTTATTATTATTGTAGCTGAGGTATAATTTTTGTTTGGGATTTTTTTTTTAAATAAGAACATTTTTAAGGCATTGTCACTTTTATTCACTCTGTATGTATGGGCATTTTTTGTATGTATGGATGTTTTTATTTCTGTTTGGTTAATAATTCAGTATGTATGGAGTTTTTATTTACAGTGGTAATTTTTTCATATTTGTGCCTATGTTGATTTGATCATTTTTTTTGTTTTTAGATTATTCACAATATAGAGTCTCTCACCTAGTGTGTCGTGTCGTGTGAGGCATTAGACTACAAAGGACCTGTATCACACACTACCATTGAATTAAACTTTTACCAGATTCATTAATACAATAATATAAACATCTACAGGATTCTCATGTAGTGGGGAAATGACATTATAGACACTTACAAGAATCACTATTGAGTATTAAGTGATTCTCTTTCTAGATACTCAAGTGGGGAAAATGGCAGAACTGTCGACACTAGAATAGCCTATGGGATTTTGAATCGATAGACATACCGAGTCCTCAGGTAGTAAACTATCGTACCTGAAGAAAGTGTACTAACTCCTGTACACTAGAACTATCAAAATATCATCTTATCACCTTCACGTAGACATCTGGAGTTATTTATTGTCTCTTAAGGTATTCTGAAAATTATTGCCGTAGGAAGTCTTAAATTGGATAACTAACTCGTACCACAAGCAATCAAGCCGCCGGGAGATGGTTTGATATCTTATACTTTCTTTCTGTACTAGCCTGCAACTACCATCACTACCACTATCATCATCACTACTACTACCACCATCGATACCATATTCACTAGCACCAAAAATACTACCATCACCACCGACACCATACCTACCACCAGCATAAATATCACTATCACCACCGACACCATACCTACCACTATCATCATCAAGTATTGTTTACTATGACTGGTTATCCCAAACTGTAAACAAGACGAAGATAACAAAAAACATGTTATCTTGGCCGTGTTATCAATCTGTGTTATCTTGGTAGCATTTAAAGGATAACCATTAACTCCCAAGTTTCAATTCCCTGTTTTAAATATTTTACGAACTTGAAAAACAAAATCTAGTTATCGTGGCAATTGATGAGGATAACCGTAGACTTGTTTTATCTTAGCGGTACTGCCAATTCGGGTTTAATTCGCCATATATAAATTTCTATAGTTTTCGGTATATCTATATAATTAATTTAGGTTTTTAACCATCTATATAATTACCCCATTCATTATATAAGAGGGATATATTTTTGTATTATTGTAGGTATATTTCCAGCTCTCATAATATAGACGGGATATATTATAATTGACGTTATATTAGCTGTATTTATGAGCTATATTAGGAGGAAACTCGAAAGGCAGTTTGATGAGACAAAAAATAACTGATTTTGTTTTCATTAGCCTCTACTGTAGGTATTTAAATGGAATTTTTAGTTCCCACTTAAGGAGATGGAAAAGATTAATTCGTTTTCCATTATCGCCTGTAATTAATATCAATACGTAACACCACTTTAAAAAAAATTACTCTGATGTTCATATAAAAAATAACCTAAACTTTGAATTAAGGTATAGCAAAAATCATCTTAGGTTATACGTAAATATACTTAAATCGGGACATATCTATAATCTGTCTTTAAATATTCCCTAAATATACCTAAGCCAACCTCATCCTTAAAGTTACAACTCAAAATATGTCTCAAGTTTGACCTAGTAACACCTCAAGGACAGCTGAAGACAACACAAGGGAAGACGATAAAAACTTCTCGTGGTTGAAATAATTACTTGAAGTGAGGGAGTCCGGCCAAGAGAGACATAACACACACCCATTTAAAGAGGTCAGTTTCTTCAGGGTTTCATTCATTCATTTACTTAGTTTTTGTTATTAATATTTGGTCATAATGGAGAGATTATTCTGGTTTTCTTTATTTTTCTTAGTATTCTTTCTTTCTTGTTTCTTTTTCTTTCTTTCTTCTGTTTCTGCTTTTTATTTTTTTCACTTGCAACTTATTTGTTTTTCTTATTTTTCTTCCTTCCTTCTTCTTCTTCTCATTAATATTACCATCATCATTATTATTGTTATTGCAAAGATCATTATTTTAATTTCCCTTGCTATTTACATCAATACAAAATACAGTAAATAAATTTTAATCTTTTCTTTCCATCGCTATGACGTAAACAAAATTTTTTTCTTCCTGAAGTAAAAAATAAAATACCAATCAAACACACTAATGAATATGAAGTCGATTTTTTGATTTATAATGTCCTCAGTAAGGGTTGAGGCGTTTAGTAAATCCTCTTGATGTTTGTAATTGATTAAACATTTCTTCCTTACCTGTAATGTGGGCCAGGTAGAGGGTGTTACCTGTCCTCGTGTTCCAGGTAAGCCCAATAAACAGATTGTGTAATCCTTTTATGGTGAACGGGAGATGTGTCTTATTAGGACATGTAAGTTAATATTTTAGGACATGTAAGTTAATATTTTAGGACATGCAAGTTAATATTTTACAAAATTTTCAAGACATTTATTTTTTTTTCTTTGGGTAATTAAAATTCTTGTTCTTGTGACATTAAATAACTCGCCTTTGTTTATGGCATTTAAATGAACTTATTTTTAAAGCGTGTTTCAGGATATTTAAAGCCCGTCACTTACGTCACTAAATATTACGTATTCTTAGGTTAGGTTAGTGAGGCAGAAAAATTTTAATACTGAAGAATGTAGAATAATTTAATACTCCCGTTAATAATAATAAGAATAATGTAAATTTATGATAGAATGTTCGTGTTAGTCTCATTATAATAATTAATAGAATCTAAAAAAAATAAAATAAACAAATAGTTAATTTTTATTTTTGTAGTAAAGTATTTTAATTTTGTGATTGATAGTAAAGTAAAATATGGGGAAAATTAACGTGTTTAGTATTACTGTGTCATCTAGAACCGTGTATTTTCCGCCTAGGTCGAGATATCAAATTCAAATCCAAATCTTACAATGGCACGGCTATCCTGCTATCCTTGCTATCTAGTGCTGAAGACCTATTGCAGTATCGAGATATTAATCTTTAATATATTCACTGTTAGATATCCTCTTTGCTATTTCACGTTACTTAACAATAAGACAATTTCTTCTTCAATCTAATATAACGCGAAGATATCCAGAACGTATTAAATATGTCTCTCAGTAGTTCTCCAAGTACCTCGTTAAGTGGGTAATTATTCCAGACACAATTAGTCGTAAGTCCGCGTGCCTTCGTCCAAAATAGGCCTTTGTAAATCACTGAGAATTTTACGGTTTCATAGATTTTGATATTTTACAAAGAGGAAATACATTGCAAATAATAACGTAATGTTCCTTTGTATGTATGTATGTATGTATGTATGTATGTATGTATGTATGTATTATCTGGAGTGTCTAATCCTACTGAACGGCTTAAGTATACATTTAATAACACTCATACATAATAATACACCATCCAGCTGTTATAATAGGTGTTGTATATTATGTATTTCTATATACACATACACTAATATACGGTGTAATTTATACGTTATTTCCGTGGTGTAATAACTAGTAAACTTACACGACACAAGACTAGAAAATTACTTACATTTATCGTAAATTAGAAAAAATAAACTTAACTAGTAAATACAGGTACAAAATCAGGTCTAGTATACAGGTACAGTGATCTCTCGGCCGTGAGTTGAATACCTTTATAAGACAAGTAAATATTAGTTACAGTATCTTGTAATGTAAAGTGATACATTTCAGTAGTAAAAATACAGAGTTATGTTTAGCATTTAGGGTTTTTTTTTGATGGTGTTAATGATTAATATAATTTACAGGTGGTAATATAAATAAACTAACTTTTTCACCATTTCTGTTTGAACCACTTAAATTTTTTTTGTCCCGTAAGTGGTAAATCAAGAATCTCACTTGAATAATGAATTGTACCACTTAAAACATAACTGTATTAAGTGGATTTCCCAATTAATTCCAAATATTCTTAACTGAACTATGGAATTTAACTGTACAATAATAATAAAAATAAACTGGTCTAATATTATAAATACCCATAAAATAATTAACTCAAGTATTATAAGTGGATTAAAGACAGTCCAAACAAATTCCTTCTATTAATTACACTAACCTTTGATGACTTAAAAGAAATAATAATAGTATATTTTCTTGCTATAATGAACAGGTCTTTCAAGGGTTGTCTAAGAAAGGCATTCAGATACACGCTAATTAAGAGCTGGTTACCATAAATTAATTAAATGTCAATATCAATTAACTCTTCTTCAACATCTTAAGTTCTGGTATCGATGAGAATTAATATATATTCGTTTAGTAATATATAGTAAATTATATATTTATTTTATATACGACTATTTTACGAGTCTTTAGCGATACATAATTAATCGCTGTATGATATATGAAAAATTTCCATGACTGTACCGCCGTTGTGAGCCGTTTTAGGGTAATTATAACAGTAGCCTTATAGATAGTTTACAGGACGATGATAACAGTAGCCTTAGAGATAGTTTACAGGACGATGATAACAGTAGCCTTAGAGATAGTTTACAGGACGATGATAACAGTAGCCTTAGAGATAGTTTACAGGACGATGATAACAGTAGCCTTAGAGATAGTTTACAGGATGATGATAACAGTAGCCTTAGAGATAGTTTACAGGACGATGATAACAGTAGCCTTAGAGATAGTTTACAGGACGATGATAACAGTAGCCTTAGAGATAGTTTACAGGACGATGATAACAGTAGCCTTAGAGATAGTTTACAGGACGATGATAACAGTAGCCTTAGAGATAGTTTACAGGACGATGATAACAGTAGCCTTAGAGATAGTATACAGGACGATGATAACAGTAGCCTTAGAGATAGTTTACAGGACGATGATAACAGTAGCCTTAGAGATAGTTTACAGGACGATGATAACAGTAGCCTTAGAGATAGTTTACAGGACGATGATAACAGTAGCCTTAGAGATAGTTTACAGGACGATGATAACAGTAGCCTTAGAGATAGTTTACAGGACGATGATAACAGTAGCCTTAGAGATAGTTTACAGGACGATGATAACAGTAGCCTTAGAGATAGTTTACAGGACGATGATAACAGTAGCCTTAGAGATAGTTTACAGGACGATGATAACAGTAGCCTTAGAGATAGTTTACAGGACGATGATAACAGTAGCCTTAGAGATAGTTTACAGGACGATGATAACAGTAGCCTTAGAGATAGTTTACAGGACGATGATAACAGTAGCCTTAGAGATAGTTTACAGGACGATGATAACAGTAGCCTTAGAGATAGTTTACAGGACGATGATAACAGTAGCCTTAGAGATAGTTTACAGGACGATGATAACAGTAGCCTTAGAGATAGTTTACAGGACGATGATAACAGTAG
>NW_024755154.1:0-3084 GCF_018991925.1 Homarus americanus
AGAGTGATGGTCCCCTGGGGTACTACAAAGTTCAGGTGGTCCCCTGGGGAGTGCCTAAAGTTCAGGTGGTCCCCTAGGTGCCTAAAAGTTCCAGGTGGTCCCTGGGGTGCAAAAGTTCAGAGTGGTCCCCTGGGGTGCCTAAAAGTTCAGAGTGGTCCCTAGGGGTGCCTAAGTTCAGGTGGTCCCTGGGGTGCCTAAAGTTCAGGTGGTCCCTGGGGTGCCTAAGATTCAGGTGGTCCCCTGGGGTGCCTAAAGTTCAGGTGGTCCCCTGGGGTGCCTAAAGTTCAGGTGGTCCCCTGGGGTGCCTAAAGTTCAGGTGGTCCCCTGGGGTGCCTAAAGTTCAGGTGGTCCCCTGGGGTGCCTAAAGTTCAGGTGGTCCCCTGGGGTGCCTAAAGTTCAGGTGGTCCCCTGGGGTGCCTAAAGTTCAGGTGGTCCCCTGGGGTGCCTAAAGTTCAGGTGGTCCCCTGGGGTGCCTAAAGTTCAGGTGGTCCCCTGGGGTGCCCCTAAAAGTTCAGGTGGTCCCCTGGGTGCCTAAAGTTCAGGTGGTCCTGGGGTGCCTAAGTTCAGGTGGTCCCTGGGGTGCCTAAAGTTCAGGTGGGTCCTAAAGTTTTCCTAGGATCAGGTGGTCCCTGGGGTGCCCTAAAGTTCAGGTGGTCCCACAGGTGCCTAAAAGTTCAGGTGGTCCCTGGGGTGCCTAAGTTCAGGTGGTCCCCTGGGGTGCCTGAAGTTCAGGTGGTCCCCTGGGGTGCCTAAAAGTTCAGGTGGTCCCTGGGGGTGCCCTAAAAGTTCAGGTGGTCCCCTAGGGTGCCTAAAGTTCAGAGTAGTCCCCTGGGGTGCCTAAGTTCAGGTGGTCCCCTGGGGTGCCTAAAAAGTTCAGGTGGTCCCTGGGGTGCCCTAAGTTCAGGTGGTCCCCTGAGGAGTGCCTAAAAGTTCAGAGTGGTCCCTGGGGTGCCTAAGAGTTCAGGTGGTCCCCTGGGGTGCCTAAAGTTCAGGTGGTCCCCTGGGGTGCCTAAAGTTCAGGTGGTCCCCTGGGGTGCCTAAAGTTCAGGTGGTCCCCTGGGGTGCCTAAAGTTCAGGTGGTCCCCTGGGGTGCCTAAAGTTCAGGTGGTCCCCTGGGGTGCCTAAAGTTCAGGTGGTCCCCTGGGGTGCCTAAAGTTCAGGTGGTCCCCTGGGGTGCCTAAAGTTCAGGTGGTCCCCTGGGGTGCCTAAAGTTCAGGTGGTCCCCTGGGGTGCCTAAAGTTCAGGCCAGGCCCTGGTTTCAAAAGTTCAGGTGGTCCCCCTGAAATTTCAAGAGATTCAGAGTGGTCCCTGGGGTGCCTAAAGTTCAGAGTGGTCCCCCTGGGGTGCCTAAAGTTCAGAGTGGTCCCCTAGGTGCCTAAAGTTCAGGTGGTCCCTGGGGTGCCTAAAGTTCAGGTGGTCCCCTGGGGTGCTTGCCCCTAAAGTTCAGAGTGGTCCCTGGGGTGCCTAAAGTTCAGGTGGTCCCTGGGGGTGCCTAAGTTCAGGTGGTCCTGGGGTGCCCTAATTCAGGTGGTCCCCTGGGGTGCCTAAAAGTTCAGGTGGTCCCTGGGGTGCCTAAGGATCAGGTGGTCCCCTGGGGTGCCTAAAGTTCAGGTGGTCCCCTGGGGTGCCTAAGTTCAGGTGTGGTCCCTGGGGTGCCTAAAGTTCAGGTGGTCCCTAGAGTTGCCTAAGAAAGTTCAGAGTGGTCCCTAGGTGCCTAAAGTTCAGGTGGTCCCCTGGGGTGCCTAAAAGTTCAGAGTGGTCCCCTAGGTGCCTAAAGTTCAGAGTGGTCCCTGAGGTGCCTAAGTTCAGGTGATCCCTGGGGTACAAGAAAGTTCAGGTGATCCCTGGGGTGCCTAAAGAGTTTAAGGTGATCTCTGGGGTGCCTAAATTTCAGGTGATCCCTGGGGTGCCTAAAGTTCAGGTGATCCCTGGGGTGCCTAAATTTCAGGTGATCCCTGGGGTGCCTAAAGTTCAGGTGGTCCCTGGGGTGCCTAAAGTTCAGGTGATCCCTGGGGTGCCTAAAGTTCAGGTGATCCCTGGGGTGCCTAAAGTTCAGGTGATCCCTGGGGTGCCTAAAGTTCAGGTGATCCCTGGGGTGCCTAAAGTTCAGGTGATCCCTGGGGTGTCCTAAAGTTCAGGTGATCCCCAAGCCTAAAGCCCATGATCCCTGGGGGTGTCTAAACCAGGTGATCCCTGGGGTGCCCAAAGTTCAGGTGATCCTGGGGTGCCCAGTTCAGGTGATCCCTGGGTGCCTAAAGTTCAGTGATCCCTGGGGGTGCCTAAAGTTCAGGCAGATCCTTGGGGGTGCCTAAAGTTCAGGTGATCCCTGGGGTGCCTAAAGTTCAGGTGGTCCCTGGGGTGCCTAAAGTTCAGGTGATCCCTGGGGTGCCTAAAGTTCAGGTGATCCCTGGGGTGCCTAAAGTTCAGGTTGATCCCTGGGGTGCCTAAAGTTCAGGTGATCCCTGGGGTGCCTAAAGTTCAGGTGATCCCTGGGGTGCCTAAAGTTCAGGTGATCCCTGGGGTGTCCTAAAGTTCAGGTGATCCCTGGGGTGCCCAAAGTTCAGGTGATCCCTGGGGTGCCTAAAGTTCAGGTGATCCCTGGGTGCCCAGTTCAGGTGATCCCCTGGGTGCCTAAAGTTCAGGTGATCCCTGGGGTGCCCAAAGTCCAGTGATCCCTGGGGTGCCTAAAGTTCAGGTGATCCTGGGGTGCCCAAAGTTCAGGGGTGATCCCTGGTGCCTAAAGTTCAGGTGATCCCTGGGTGCCTAAAGTTCAGGTGATCCCCAAAGCTTCAAAGTTCAGGTGATCCCTGGGGTGCCTAAAGTTCGGGTGATCCCTGGGGTGCCTAAAGTTCAGGTGGTCCTGGGTGCCTAAAGTTCAGGTGGTCCCTGGGGTGCCTAAAGTTCATGTGATCCCTGGGATGCCTAAAGTTCAGGTGGTCCCCTGGGGTGCCTAAAGTTCAGGTGGTCCCCTGGGGTGCCTAAAGTTCAGGTGGTCCCCTGGGGTGCCTAAAGTTCAGGTGATCGCTGGGGTGCCTAAAGTTCAGGTGATCCCTGGGGTGCCTAAAGTTCAGGTGATCCCTGGGG
>NW_024755155.1:0-1527 GCF_018991925.1 Homarus americanus
ACCAGCTCTCGATACTCCTCCAAGGAGGAAAAGAACGACAAAGAGAAAGAGGCATATGGGAAGAATTAAAATGTTGATCAAGACCTCCACTCCTCTAATATTCACAACCTCTGGTGGGATGGGCCCAAGTGCAAGATGTTCTCACCCAGACTCCATGGAGCTGATCTCCGAACAGAAGCAGCGCAGAAGTTATGTCACAGCCTGGATGAGATGTCACTGTCCTTCTCTCCTTAGATCGGCTGCTCTGCCTCCACAGAACGACATTCTGCCCCCTCCGACAACTACTGCAGATATCGACTAACAGAGGCTACAGTCACTGAATGCACGCATGGATCTGCAGCTCAGCTAATTAACACAAGAATGGGATGGTTTCTTATGTATTAGGATATTTAATATTAGGTAAATAAATGGTGGCGAAGTGTGCTATTAGGGGAGGCTGGAAGCCCGTGTAAAAAAAGTAGTAGTAAATAACCTGTATACACCTTCTCCGTCAGATTTCCTCACCAACCAATCTTAAGAGCGATATTGGCCCTACCAAGTCAACATTCGTGATGGTTATTATTTAGCGCCCCAGAAAGAAACGACTCCAATATCATTGAACCGCCAGCCGAGTTGCTGGGAAGGTTATCAAAATTCACAATTTACGTAAAGCTGTGCGTATTTATGTAATCCTACAACAACAAATGAAAAATTACTGGACTTCTTATCTTGTGAATATTATATTTCCATATTGAATAATTTGACAATATATACTATGTTACATGATGTCTATTCAGGTACTTTTTAGCAGCAGTCATTCGAGAGATAGCATGTATTTCACTCCATTGGCACAGTGTTAACCAGGAAAATGACATCAATAGAACAATAAAATCATACACAAAAATTAAAAATTGCATATATAAATAGAACTATTCAAATGGAATTGTTCATTACACTTCATAATTTTACAGGTTCACCTTCATACTGACCAAAGATAGGATCATCAGTTCTCAACATCCCAATGGAACTTGGAATAGCTTGATTGGTGTATTTGCTGAGAAAGGATTCAGATATGATGACCCAGAAAGGTAGAATATAGTTTGTGCACTCAGTTTACTATATATATACTTCGGGTGGATAAAAAGTGACTTTTCTTATAAAATAAATATTTAAGTACTTCTAAATTATAATGATGAGGTCACTGCTGCCAGGTCCAGAAATAAATTTTACCCAAACCAAAAGTATTTTCATTTTTCTTATCTCTCGAATTTCACTAAACTAATTTTCCTACAACACCAACAACCTTAACAACAAACGGACAATTAAAAAAGTTCTGCAAAGAATAAATATACATTGGACATAAATACTTATTACATGCATTAATTGGTTTTAACAAAAGCCCTTCCCCATTAAAAAAGTTAAGGAACATACAGTGAAACAAAACAGAATAATGTGGTGGCACAGACAAAGAAACTTACAGCAGTCCTTAGTAACTCCTCAGATGGCTAGGAGGGACCCTCACGTGATGTGGATAATTCCCCTCACAAT
>NW_024755156.1:0-7500 GCF_018991925.1 Homarus americanus
CTAGTAAGTTAATCGAAATAAAGCATAAAAACGGCGAAAATGGACAGACGACAAGGACGTTCTGGTTAAGTAATTATTACATTATTTTCACACATATACCACTAAGCTTCTACACACAGCACACATATACACATACACACACCACGTTACTACTAAGGGCTATGAGAGAGAGAGAGAGAGAGAGAGAGAGAGAGAGAGAGAAGAAAATGCATATTGAATTACAAAATATTTACCACATACTACTATTTCAGCATGATTTAGGGGAGAGAATGATTTGAGGAAGAAATAAACATGGAAACAGATGTACATAATATTACAAATTACAGGATGTTTCCAGAATACACTTTGTTTCATTCGGCAATAGATTAATAATATTGAGAGAAGGCGAGAGATAGAAAGAGAAGAAAATAAGTCACAAATACCTAGAACTCATTGCCATTAATGACAAATTCCCACCAAAAAAATCATCTATTCTTTTATTTTCATCAGAGTTTGGGAGCAATCTTGCACAGTTGTATCCACGTCGACGCTTCACAAATCGTGTCTATTGTTGCATTTGTCTCTCAATCATCGATTTTGTTCACCAATGTCTGCCTGACATACACGGCAATACCTGAATGTGATGAATATTTAAAAATAAACTTTGATTTAGCAGTGACCGTTTCTACTAGGTCTGCTCACGAGGAATGAATTTATCTTTATTTTCAAAGTAAATGCCCTGAGTTAATGTAAAGTCTCAGTGTGATGTGGATGCCATTTTTAAGTTATTTTGTAGTTTATCTCTAACCGAGCCAGGGGGCATTTTTACATTCTTCATTTACGACGCAGCACCAACTTACGAATTTTGGAGAATCTGGACCACAGAGGCATTCTCAACTGACGTAAGACGGAGAACACACCTGGCAACGTTATGTGTATACATATATATATATATATATATATATATATATATATATATATATATATATATATATATACATATACTTGAGGAAGGAAATATTCAATTTGTGAAAATATTGTAGATAAAATTGACGGAACACACACACACACACACACACACACACACACACACACACACACACACACACACACACACACACACACTAAAAACCATAATTCTCTTCCAGATAATAAGAGGAATTTTACGTAAGGTCAATTTCTGCCGCACATTAACTCTTTTTTTTTTTTCTTTTTTTCTTCTGGTTATGGAAACATTATAGTGTGGGCGTGAAGCCACTCTCTACTAGTCGGCCCACGCCTCACCTCAACCATCTTTTTCTCCTTTCTTATTTTTTTTATCTTTTTATCCATTTTTCTTCCCTTCATCCTTCTTCCCATCTTCATTTCTCTCTTCCGTCCTCTCACCCACCTTCCTTTATTCCTCCTCGCCTTCTCTTCAGTCTTCCTTCCTCCATTCATTCTCCTCTCACCCTCGCTCCTCGAATTACTGAACTGCCTCCTCCTTCGCTTCATTTCTGTCACCTCTATCCTTCCTCCTCATCATCTTTCCTTCCCTCCTCATCTCTTTCTCCCTCTCAATAATCTTCCCCATCTCCTCTCTCTTGCGTTTCTCTGCCTTGCTTATCTCTCTCATCCTCCCTCCCTCCCTCCCTCCGTCCTCCACCTCCTCCCCAGGAACAAACCCATAAGGAGACCCAGACAGGGAACAAACAATGCTGAATAATAATGTTGTAGGCCTTTATTACCACACGCGTCTCCTGGCGTTCATCTCACTCCCCACCTCGTTCCCTCTGCTACCCTAATCTCTTACCTCACCTCTGTTTCATTTCACCTACCCCTTACCTACCCTATCATACTACAACAGAAATACAGTTTTAAATAAGGCAAAAAACAATATAATACAATACATACAAACCTGTAGACCACACACATTAGCACACGGGACTTTCATGGTTTTGACAGCTAAGGGGGCAGGTGGTTCGAAAACCACTTCACTAGAGGAGAGCCAGAAACAGGTGTGCTGTGACGTCATTTCTCAGGGGTGTGTGTGTGTGTGGTGGTGGTGAAGGTTGGTCTACTACAGCCATGGCTCAGGCCTGAGCAGATTTTTGTGGTTGAGAAAATGAAAAAAATAAAAATAAAAATTGTAGCCAAGCCGTCTTAAAGGTGACAGGTCAGTTTATCGTTAAATATAATAGTGAATAACTGAATCAAGCATTTGAAGCTGTTCTGTTTTTTTTTTTTTTTTTTTTATGACTTTGGAATATTTGGTGAGCAAAATACGGCAAAATGTAAAACATACGTTCATAACCTGTGCTGGTCTGGTAGATCAGTTTTCCTGTGTGAATATCTTGAGAAAACCTGGTTCTCTATGCCAAGAAGTTAATATGAAAGAAAGCGTATGTGTGAAGTTATTCAGAGACATCTTACTTGTTCGCTCGGGTGAGAAATGGTTGAAAAACGCCGTATATCTAATCTCCGGGAAGCGGAAATTGAAAGTTAAGCAGAGTAGAAGCCACCTGCGACAGGGGCGTACTGTGGCGGCCTTCGGGCGTTCTTATCTTCAAAACTTTTTGGATTTCTCAAACACACGGCGATGATTATTTTCTCGCAGGTGAGAGACGTATTCAGTTAAGTGCTGGAGTTCTAGAGCAATTGTGCCACCATTTATCCTGTCGTCTACGTGCCATTTAAAATGAAATCAGTGTGAGATATTCCTGTTCGTGCAGTAAGAGTTTGTTTCAGGAGCGTGAGTGAGTACCGGTCGTGGTGGTCGGGGGAAAGCCTCATCTCGTCAAAGGTATTTACTGACAAAGGTGTCGGGGCGGCGTAATGGAAATGTTGGGTCTGCGGATGACATTACACGACACTGCACCGAAATTTACCGGACTCGTGTGTGTGTGTGTGTTGTGTGTGTGTGGAGTAAATTACGTAAACAACAACAGTTTATGTGACGTAAAGTGAATTTCAATGATCGTTAACACTGTAGGCCAAGTGGGGTGCATAGAGACTAGTGGAGGTGTCTTTTGTTGTACCGGAGTGTGACATATCAAGTGTATTGTACCAAATACACTTTGTTCCAAAGAGGCATAATGACAGAGTCATTTTTACAGACGCATATAAACACTATAATCACATCCCCAAAAGTATCATACGGTATCAATCTCCCACCATTTCTGTACTGTACACAATATTCACTGAGACCAACAAGTATCAATTAAATAAAAGTTTCTATAATTACTCTAATTACTTAGTATAACGATCTACGCATTTAAATTTAACTCAAATTGT
Source organism: Homarus americanus (assembly GCF_018991925.1). Taxonomy (NCBI): domain Eukaryota; kingdom Metazoa; phylum Arthropoda; class Malacostraca; order Decapoda; family Nephropidae; genus Homarus; species Homarus americanus. The sequence goes on from NW_024755156.1 coordinate 3,253, forward strand.
CTGTTCGTCTGCAGAATGACTGTAAATGTACTTTTACCCGGTTGCCTGTATTCAGGTTGTGGGTCACCAGCTATCACTATAGATTGCTGAACTGGGAGGCGAGGAAAGCCTGGAGACTGATGCTGACGACAGCTAGGAGGCTGGTGGAGGGCAGGAGGAGTGTGGAGGAGGTGTAGGGTGGAGGAGAGGTGTAGGGGTGAGGAGCAGGTAGAGGAGGAGGAGATGAAAGGAGTAGCTGTAGGGGTGGAGGACAGGTGGAGGGTGAGGGAGGAGTATAGGGTGTGGGGAGGAGGTAGGCAGGAGGAGGTGTAGGGGAGGAGGAGGTGTGGGGAGGAGGGAGGTAGGTGAGGGAGGATAGAGGAGGAGGAGGTGTAGGCTAAGGAGAAGCAGGGGGTGAGGAGGAGGTAGAGGGAGGAGGAGGTAGGTTAAGGAGAAGCAGGGGAGGAGCAGGTGGGGTGAGGATGGGGTGGGTGAAGGGGAGGATGAGGAGGAGGTGGGTGAGGAGGAGGTGTAGGTGAGGAGGAGGTGTAGGGGTGAGGGGAGGGTGTAGGTGAGGATGGGTGTAGGATGAGGAGGAGGTGTAGGTGAGGAGGAGGTGGGAAGAGGAGGAGGTGTAGATGAGGAGGAGGTGTAGGTTAAGGAGAAGCAGGGGAGTGGAGCAGGTAGGGGTGAGGATGGGGTGTAGGGGAGGAGAAGGTGTAGGGATGAGGAGGAGGTGTAGGGGAGGGAGGGGAGGAGGAGGTGTAGGTGAGGAGGGAGGTGTAGAGGGAGAGTAGGTTAAGGAGTAGTTGTAGGGGTGAGGAGCAGTTGTAGGGAGGATGGGGTGGCAGAGGGAGAATGTGTAGGGGATGAGGAGGAGGTGTAAGAGGAGCAGGTAGGGGTGAGGATAAAAGTGGTGAGGAGAAGGAAGGGGTGAGGGGAGGAGGAGGTGTAGGGGTGAGAATTGGGTGTAGGTGAGGAGGTGTAGGGGTGGAGGAGGAGGTAATGGGGAGAGGAGGGGGGAGGAGGTGTAGGTGAGGAGCAGGTAGGGGTGAGGAGAAGGTAGGATGAGGAGGAGGTGTAGGTGAGGAGCAGGTAGGGGTGGGATGGAAAGTATGTTGAGGAGAAGGTGGGTGAGGAGGAGGAGGAGAGGAGGAGTGTGAGGTGAGAATTGGGTGAAAGATGAGGAGAAGAGGAGCAGAGATGATGGGATGGCAGGACAAGCAAAGATAGGATAATGCAGATGGAAGAGCAGGTGAGTGGGGGAGTAAGGCAGAGAAGGTGAAGGGGGAGGGGAGGAGGTGGGGTGAAGGGGTGATGGGAGGAGAAGGTGAAGGAGGAGGAGGAGGTGGGTGAGGAGAAGTAGGGGTGAGGAGGAGGTGTAGGTGAGGATGGTGGAGGTGAGGGGAGAAGGTGAAGGGGTGGGGAGGAGGTGTAGGGGTGAGGAGGAGGTAGAGGAGGAGGGAGGTAGAGGAGGAGGAGGTGGAGAGAGGAGGGGGTGGGATGAGGAGAAGGAGGAGGAGAAGGAGGAAGAGGAGGGGAGTGAGGAGGAGGAGGAGTGTGGAGGAGGGAGAGCAAGGAGGAGGAGAAGGAGAAGGATGAGGAGGAGGGTAGGTGAGAAGGGAGGGGGAGGAGGAGGAGGAGGGGTAGGGGGAGGAGGGGGAGAGGGGAGGAGGAGGGGGTGTAGGATGAGAAGGGTCAGAGGAGGGGAGGAGTGAGAAGGAAGGAGAGGGGAGGAGGAGTAGGGGTAGGAGGAGGAGGTGTAGGGAGAGGAGGGAGGTGTAGGGAGAGGGGGAGGGTAGGATGAGGAGGAGGTGTAAGGGTGAGAATGGGAGTAAGGGGAGAGGGGGTAGGGGTGAGGAGAAGGAGGGGTGAGGAAGGGGAGTAGGGTTGAGTAGGAGGTAGGGTAGGAGGAGGGAAGGAGAATGGGTAGAGTAAGAGGAGTAAGGGGTGAGGGAGGGGGTGGAGGGATGAGGAGGAGGTAGGGGTGAGGAGGAGGTGTAGGCGTAAGGAGGAGTAGGTGAGGAGGCGGGTCAGAGGAGGAGGAGGTGAGGCGGAGGAGTAGGGGGAGAGTAAGGTGGCAAGAGGAGGGTAGGGGTGAGGAGGAGGTAGGTGAGAACTGGGTGTAAGGTGAGGAAGAGGCAGGGATGAGGAGGAGGTGTAGGCGAGAATGGGAGTAAGGTGTGAGGAGGCGGGATGAGGGAGGATGTGAGAATTGGGAGTAAGGAGGGAGGGGGGGAAGAGGAGAAGGGGGTGAGGAGGGAGGAGGAGTGAAAATGGGTGAAGAGGGATAAAAGGATGAGGGAAAAGGTGGGGTGAGGAGGAGGAGGTGTGAGGGAGGGTAGGGTGAGAAGAGGAGGGATGAGGAGGAGTAAGGGTGAGAAGGGGTGTATGGGTGAGGAGGTGTAAGGAAAGGGAGGGGAGTAGGGATGAGGGATGGAGTAGGGTGAGGAGCAGGTGTAGTGAGGAGGAGGTGTAGAGTGAGGAGAATGTGAGGGGTGAGTAAGGTGGGAGAGGAGGTGTAGGGAGGAGGATGTGTAGGGTGAGGATGGGGTGTAGGTTGAGGAGAGGTAGGTGAGGAGGAGGAGGGTGAGAAGGCGAGATGAGGAGGAGGTGGGGTGGGGGGGAGGGTGGGAGGAGGTGTAGGGGAGAGGGAGGAGGTGTAGGGGTGAGGGAGGAGGTGTAGGGGTGAAGGAGGGGGGAGGTGAGGAGGGGAGGTGTAGGGGTGGAGGAGGAGGTGTGGGGAGAGTGGGGAGTAAGGGGAGGGGGAGCAGGGGTGAGGGAGGAGGTGTAGGGTGGTGGGGTGGGTGAGGAGGTGGGGTGAGGAGGGAGGTGTAGGGTGAGATGGGTAAGGGAGGAGGGGGGGGTGAGGGGAGGAGAGAGAAGGGGTGGGTGGAGGGGAGGAGTGGGTGGCTGGGGGTGAGGGAGGAGGGTAGGGGTGGGGTAAGGAGGAGGAGGGCAGGGGTTGGGTAAGGAGGAGGATAGAGGGTGTAAGGAGGGAGGAGGGGTGGTGGGCTGGGGGGTGAGAGAGGGGAGTGGGGAGGTTGGGTGGAGGAGGAAGAGGGTTGGGTGGGTGAGGGAGGAGGGGTGAGGGTGGGGTGAGGAGGAGGGGTAGGGTGTGGGTGAGGGAGGAGTGGGGGTGGGGGGTGAGGGAGGGGGTTGGGGGGTGAGGAGGATGGGTAGGGTGGGGGTGAGGGAGGAGGGGGTAGGGTTGGGTGAGGAGGAGGGGTAGGCTGGGGGGTGAGGGGAGGAGGGGGTAGGGTTGGGTGGGTGAGAGGAGGGTAGGGGGAGGAGGAGGGTAGGTGGGAAGAGGGAGGGGTAGGGTTGGGGTGGGTGAGGAGGAGGGGTAGGGCTGGGGGGTGGGGAGGAGTGGGTAGGCTGGGGGGTGAGGAGGAGGTGTAGGGCTGGGTGGGTGAGGAGGAGGGTAGGGCTGGGGGTGAGAGGAGGAGGGGTTGGGTAGGGGAGGGATGAGGTAGGGGTTGGGTGGTGAGAGGAGGGGTAGGTTGGGCAAGGAGAGGAGGGGTAGGCTGGTGGGTGAGAGGAGGAGGGTAGGCTGGGTGGGTGAGGGAGGAGGGTAGGGGTTGGGGGAGGAGGAGGAGGGGTTGGGAAGAGGGAGGAGGGGTAGGGTTGTGAGAGAGGAGGGGTAGGCTGGGTGGGTGAGGGAGGAGGGTAGGTTGGGTGAGAGTGGAGTGGGGCTGGGTGGGTGAGGAGGAGGTAGGGGTTGGGGGGTGAGAGTGGAGGGGTGAGGGTGGGGGCAGGAGGAGGTAGGGGTGGTGGAAGAGAGTGGAGGGTAGGGCTGGGTGGGTGAGAGGAGGGGGTAGGGCTGGGTGAGGAGGAGGTAGGGGCTGGGTAAGAGGAGGCAGGGGGTGGGAGAGGAGGGGAGGCTAAAGGGTGAGAGAGGAGGGTAGGGGTTGGGTGGGTGAGGGAGGAGGGGGGTTGGGTGGGTGAGGAGGAGGGGTAGGCTGGGGGTGGAGGGAGGAGGGTAGGGGCTGGGTGGGGAGGAGGTAGGGGTTGGGGTGAGGGGAGGAGGGGTAGGGCTGGGTGGGAGAGGGAGGGTAGGGCTGGGGTGGGTGAGGAGGAGGGGTAGGGGTTGGGTGGGTGAGAGGAGGAAGGTGGGTGAGGGAGGAGGAGGGTGGGGGAGAGGAGGTAGGGTTGGGGGGTGAGAGGGAGGGGATTGGGGGTGAGGAGGAGGGTAGGCTGGGGGTAGAGGAGAGTGGTGGCTGGTGGGTGAGAGGAGTGGGGTAGGGCTGGGGGTGAGGAGGAGGTAGG
>NW_024755156.1:12500-19015 GCF_018991925.1 Homarus americanus
GTGGTGTGTGGAGCTGACGGTCTGGTGGTGTGGAGCTGACAGTCTGGTGGTGTGTGGAGCTGACGGTCTGGTGGTGTGTGGAGCTGACGGTCTGGTGGTGTGGAGCTGACGGCCTGGTGGTGTGGGAGCCGACGGTCTGGTGGTGGAGCTGAGTCTGGTGGTGTGGGAGCTGACGGTCTGGTGGTGTGTGGAGCTGACGGTCTGGTGGTGTGTGGAGCTGACGGTCTGGTGGTGTGGAGCTGACAGTCTGGTGGTGTGTGAAGCCTGACGGTCTGGTGGTGTGGAGCCGACGGTCTGGTGGTGTGTGGAGCTGACGGTCTGGTGGTGTGGAGCAGTGATTATGAGGAGAGAGAGAGAAAGAGAGAGAGAGAGAGAGAGAGAGAGAGAGAGCTAGCTTTTTCTCTCTCATTATACATACTTGGTAGTCTCTCTCTCTCTCTCTATCTTTTATGGGAATAAAAACCATGATCAAAAAAGAAATGTCAGATATATTATGGGGTGGAAATATTACAGAAGGGGTTGCCGATTGGAAATAATTTTGGGAGCTTGAGTCACCCATTTACTCGTTGGTTAATTAAATTGACGAATTAATCTGACATTGTAATCCCGACTCACGTACGTCGCCTATCACTTCTCCCTGATAGATAGATAGATAGATAGATAGATTAGATATTAAAGAACCAAGTAACAGAAGTCGACGGAAACACACACACACACACACACACACACACACACACACACACACACACACACACACACACACACACAACTCACACAACACACTATAGACGTCATTCATAATTTATTTTTGTATAGAGGATGTTGACGTCATCCCCGGCCCTCTCACCAGCACGGCCCCGGGATCATGTCTGGGGGCGCTTCAGTGTACCTTATTTATACCTAAGACTGTGTGTGTGTGTGTGTGTGTGCAGAGAGGGGTTAGGTTAGGTTAGATAAATTGTCATATACATACATATACAGTATAGATAGATAGACATAAACAACATAATAATAATCCAATCTTCCTACATTGTCATCTTTATCGCATTTATTCGTTATCTCGGCTTTTATTCGTTATCTCGGCATTTATTCGTTATCTCGGCATTTATTCGTTATCTCACATTTATTCGTTATCTCGGCATTTATTCGTTATCTCGGCATTTATTCGTTATCTCGCCATTTATTCGTTATCTCGGCATTTATTCGTTATCTCGCCATTTATTCGTTATCTCGCCATTTATTCGTTATCTCGGCATTTATTCGTTATCTCGGCATTTATTCGTTATCTCGGCATTTATTCGTTATCTCGGCATTTATTCGTTATCTCGGCATTTATTCGTTATCTCGGCATTTATTCGTTATCTCGGCATTTCGTTATCTCGGCATTTATTCGTTATCTCGGCATTTATTCGTTATCTCGGCATTTATTCGTTATCTCGCCATTTATTCGTTATCTCGGCATTTATTCGTTATCTCGCCATTTATTCGTTATCTCGGCATTTATTCGTTATCCTCGGCATTTATTCGTTATCTCGGCATTTATTCGTTATCTCGGCATTTATTCGTTATCTCGGCATTTATTCGTTATCTCGGCATTTATTCGTTATCTCGGCATTTATTCGTTATCTCGGCATTTATTCGTTATCTCGGCATTTATTCGTTATCTCGGCATTTATTCGTTATCTCGCCATTTACATAATTCACAGCGAAACAGACGAGGCCCGGTCTTCCGTCCACCAGGTATGACACAGACAGAGAGAAACAGATGAGAGACAGATAGAGACAGAAAGATTGACAGACAGACAGATACAGAAGAAGAGAGAGAGAGAGGGGGAGTAGAGGGGGGGAGTAGAGGGGGGAGGATAGAAGGGGGAGGTACATTTGAGTCCAGATGTGAAATTGCGTCCATCTTGAGTTTTTACTGCAGAGTAGAACGTGCTGGGAGGCGAGGTGGCCAGGCTGTGAGGTGAGGTGGCCAGGCTGTGGAGGAGGAGGTGGCCAGGCTGTGAGGTGAGGTGGCCAGGCTGTTAGGTGAGGTGTCCAGGCTGTTAGGTGAGGTGGCCAGGCTGTTAGGGTGAGGTGGCCAGGCTGTGAGGGGTGAGGTGGCCAGGCTGTGGAGGTGAGGTGGCCAGGCTGTGAGGTGAGGTGGCCAGGCTGTTAGGTGAGGTGGCCAGGCTGTTGGGTGGGGTGCCAGGCTGTGAGGTGAGGTGGCCAGGCTGGGGAGGTGAGGGCCAGGCTGTTAGGTGAGGTGGCCAGGCTGTTAGGTGAGGTGGCCAGGCTGTTAGGTGAGGTGGCCAGGCTGTGAGGCGAGGTGGCCAGGCTGTGAGGTGAGGTGGCCAGGCTGTGAGGTGAGGTGGCCAGGCTGTTAGGGTGAGGTGGCCAGGCTGTTAGGTGAGGTGGCCAGGCTGTTAGGGTGAGGTGGCCAGGCTGTTAGGGTGAGGTGGCCAGGCTGAGGGTGAGGTGGCCAGGCTGTTAGGTGAGGTGGCCAGGCTGTTAGGTGAGGTGCCAGGCTGTAGGGTGAGGTGGCCAGGCTGTGAGGTGAGGTGGCCAGGCTGTGAGGGTGAGGTGGCCAGGCTGTTAGGTGAGGTTGGGCCAGGCTGTTAGGTGGAGGTGGCCAGGCTGTGAGGTGAGGTGGCTGGCTGTTAGGTGAGGTGGCCAGGCTGTTAGGTGAGGTGGCCAGGCTGTGAGGTGGCCAGGCTGTTAGGTGAGGTGGCCAGGCTGTTAGGGTGAGGGGCCAGGCTGTTAGGGTGAGGTGGCCAGGCTGTTAGGGTGAGGTGGCCAGGCTGTAGGTGAGGTGGCCAGGCTGTTGGAGGAGGTGGCCAGGCTGTTAGGGTGGAGGTGGCCAGGCTATGAGGTGAGGTGGCCAGGCTGTTAGGTGAGGTGGCCAGGCTGTTAGGTGAGGTGGCCAGGCTGTTAGGGTGAGGTGGCCAGGCTGTTAGGGTGAGGTGGCCAGGCTGTTAGGTGAGGTGGCCAGGCTGTTAGGGTGAGGTGGCCAGGCTGTTAGGTGAGGGCCAGGCTGTTAGGGTGAGGTGGCCAGGCTGTGAGGTGGAGGTGCCAGAATGAGCTGAGGTGGCCAGCCTGTGATGAGGTGGCCAGGCTATGAGCTGAGGTGGCCAGCCTGTGATGTTAGGTGGCCAGAGTGTAAGGGAGTATTAGTGATCTAGGATTGCATTGGTAATCTAAGTAATGTACCCACTTACCTAGTGGCCACCTTATCTAGAGGTGGCCAAGGGGGGAGGCGATAGCCTGGTTTTGGATCCCTCCATTGTTCTTGGTGGTCTTAAGGGCTATTTTGAGGGCCAGTACTGTTGTTGTTTTCAGGGCTTGTACTGTTAGGCTGTTCCATAGGTCTACCACCACCACCACCACCATGGCTTGTACTGTTAGGCTGTTCCATAGGTCTACCACCACCACCATGGCTTGTACTGGTAGGTGTTCCATAGGTCTACCACCACCGATGGCTTGTGCTGGTAGACTGTTCCATAGGTCTACCACCACCACCACCACCATGGCTTGTGCTGGTAGACTGTTCCATAGGTCTCCACACCACCACCACCACCATGGCTTGTGCTGGTAGACTGTCCATAGGTTACCACCACCACCACCACCATGGCTTGCAGCTGCAGACTGTGCATAGGTCTACCACCACCACCACCACCATGGTCAGCTGGTAGACTGTTCCATAGGTCTACCACTGCCACCAATGGCTTGTGCTGGTAGACTGTTCCATAGGTCCACCACCACCACCACCACCATGGCTTGTACTGTTAGACTGATTCCATAGGTCTACCACCACCACCATGGCTTGTACTGTTAGACTGTTCCATAGGTCTACCACCACCACCATGGCTTGTGCTGGTAGATTGTTCCCATAGGTCCACCACCACCACCATGGCTTGTGCTGGTAGACTGTTCCATAGGTCACCACTGCCACCAATGGCTTGTGCTGGTAGACTGTTCCATAGGCTACTCACCACCACCACCACCATGGCTTGTACTGTTAGACTGTTCCATAGGTCTACCACCACCACCATGGCTTGTACTGATAGATCGTTCCATAGGTCTACCACCACCACCATGGCTTGTGCTGGTAGACTGTTCCATAGGTCTACCACCGCCACCACCACCATGGCTTGTGCTGGTAGACTGTCATAGTCTACCACCGCCACCACCACCATGGCTTGTGCTGGTAGACTGTTCCATAGGTCTACCACCACCACCATGGCTTGTGCTGGTAGACTGTTCCATAGGTCTACCACCGCCACTCACCACCATGGCTTGTGCTGGTAGACTGTTCCAGCTCACCACCACCACCACCATGGCTTTCTGGTAGACTGTTCCATAGGTCTACCACCACCACCATGGCTTGTGCTGGTAGACTGTTCCATAGGGTCTACCACCACCACCATGGCTTGTGCTGGTAGACTGTTCCATAGGTCTACCACCACCACCATGGCTTGTGCTAGACTGTCCCAAGGTCCACCACCACCACCACCATGGCTTTGACTGTTAGGCTGTTCCATAGGTCTACCACCACCACCATGGCTTGTGCGGTAGACTGTTCCATAGGTCTACCACCGCCACCACCATTCAAAGTATCCAATGTCCTTTCAGAAATGACAAAGGTGAACGAACAACAACGAACTGAAACGAACCCGAAATGTACTGAAACAGATCGACGATAAGATACAGCTACTAACTAACCGAAGTTAATTAAAAAAATATATATATCCCGAATGAAAGAACCGTTATATATAAACCGAAGCGAACGAAAACACGAATGAATCGATACATTGTAAAAACTTAACCAGAATTTATCGTGTTTATGAGACAGTTACCTGCTGATAATTACTGTACCTGTAATTTATACGTGAACTTGTACTGTACCTGTGGTTTTGGGTACAGTTTTTTTTGTATCTGTAATGGTTAAGTGAGGGCAGGACCCTCTCATCCTCCTCCCTCCCCCACCCCCCACCTACCCTCCCTCCTCCCTCCCACATTCCCTTCTCTCCCTTCCCTGTTCCTCCACCTAAGCTCATCCCCTCCCTCTGCGTCCCTCCCTCCCCAAGCTCACCCTCCTACCCCCTCCCCCTCCCCCCCAACCCGGGGTCCAATACCATCGTTTGTCACCCAACAGAAGCCGATAGTTACGACACACCCGCTGCACTCACCCAGAATTGCATAACTCCCTACTAAATTCCCACCTCTAAATTCTTCTCCCCCGTACTCTTCCTCCGTATATTCTCCCTGAAGTTATCCCACCTCAAAATTCTCCTAATTCTCTCACTGGTTCTCGTTTAAATTCTCCCCAGAAATTATCTCCCGTCAATTTTCTCTTCCTATCTCCTCCTCCCATAGAAACTTTCCCAAATTATCTCTCTAGGTAATAATTTCTCCTCCCATTGCTTCAGTATGTTTTGTTATTTTGAGATTATTCAGGTGATATCTCTCTCTCTCTCTCTCTCGTTTCCTAACTCTCCTTTCTTCTCCTTCACCTCTTCTCCCCATCTGTTCCATCTCCTTTATCCTTCCCTCTCTCTCTCCTCCCTTCCTCCCTCCTCCCTCCCTCCTTCCACCTCCTTCATCACCTCCCTCCTCCCTCTCTCTCCTTCATCACCTTCCTCCCTCCCTCCTCTCTCCTCCCAGAAATTTAAGTGAAGTTAAACAGCTTTTAAATTTCCATCAATGATATATTTTATGAAACTTTGTGTGTGTGTGTGTGTGTGTGTGTGTGTGTGTGTGTGTGTGTGTGTGTGTGTGTGTGTGTGTGTGTGTGTGTGTGTGTGTGTGTGTGTGTGTGTGTGTGTGTGTGTGTGTGTGTGTGTGTGTGTGTGTGTGTGTGTGTGTGTGTGTGTGTGTGTGTGTGTGTGTGTGTGTGTGTGTGTGTGTTGAATATATATTTGAACGTTAGTCTTTCTGTCTACCTGTATTTTTATTTTTCTGTCTGCCTATTTGTCTGTCTGTCTGTCTGTCTGCCTGCCTCTCTGTCTTTCTTTTCTTTCTTTCTTTCTTTCTTTCTTTCTTTCTTTCTTTCTTTTCTCTCTCTTTTATCTGTGTGTCTACCTGTCTTTTATATTTTCTGCCTTTGACTTTGTTTGTCTATTTGTCTTTCTGTCTGTCTGTCTCTCTTTGTCTGTCTTTCTGTCTATCTGTCTCTATGAACTATGACGGGTCTCTTTATATATGATCTTGACATGAGAGAGAGAGAGAGAGGTTTTAAAGACTGATGATAGTGGCTTTCTCTCTCTCTCCCTCTCCTCTCCCTCCTTCCCTTTCATCGGCCTCACCCTCTCACCCCCTTTCACACTTTCGTGAAAGCAGCAACTCTCTCCTCTTTCGGCTCTCCTTAGAAAGCCTTTCACACTCTCCCCTGTGTATTAGTCTTACCTGTTCCTCACCCCCTCTCACCCTCTCACCCCTCCTCACCCCCTCTCACCCTTCCCTCCCCATCCTTTACCCTTCCATCACTTTTCCAGGCGTTCATACCAATACGTAATCGAACGAAGTAATACTGA
>NW_024755157.1:0-24669 GCF_018991925.1 Homarus americanus
GACCATGATTATAACAACCACAACCATGATTTTAGCAACTAGGACTATGATTATAACAACCCCGACCATGATTATAACAACCACGACCATGATTATAACACCTACGACTATGATTATAACAACCACGGCCATGATCATAACAACAACGACCATGATTATAACAATCATGACCATGATTATAAAAACAACGACTATAATTATAACAACCACGACCATGATTAAAACAACCACAACTATGATTATAACAACCACGACTATGATCATAACAACCACGAGCATGATTATAACAACCACGACCATGATTAGAGCATCTACGATCATGATTATAACAACCCCGACGATGATTATAACAACCACGACCATGATTATAACACCTGCGACTATGATCATAACAACCACGGCCATGATTATAAGAACTACGACCATGATTATAACAACCACGACCATAATCATAATGACGACCATGATTATAACAACCACGACCATGATTAAAACAACCAAGACTATGATTATACCAACCAATACTATGATTGTAAAAGCCACGACAATGATTATAACAACCACGACCATGATTATAACACCCACGACCATGATTATAACAACCACGACTATGATTATAAAAACCATGACTAATTATAACAACCACGACCATGATTATAACAACCACAACAATGATTATAACAACCACGACCATGAGTATAACAATCACGACCATGATTATAAAAACCACGACTATAATTATAACAACCACGTCCATGATTATAACACCACGACTATGATTATAACAGCCACGACAATGATTATAACAACCACGACTATAATTATAACAACCACGACCATGATTATAACAACCATAACTATGATTATAACAACCACGACTATGAGCATAACAACCATGACCATGATTATAACAACTACGACCATAATTATAACAACCACGACAATGATTATAAAAACAACGATTATAATTATAACATCCACGACCACGATTATAACAACCACAACTATGATTATAACAACCACGACTATGATCACAAAAACCACGACCATGATTATAACAACCACGACCATGATTATAGCATCTACGACCATGATCATAACAACCCCAACCATGATTATAACAACCACTACCATGATTATAACACCTGCGACTATGATCATAACAACCACGGCCATGATTATAACAACCGACCATGATTATAACAACTACGACCATAATTATATAACAACCACGACCATGATTACAGCAACCACGACCATAATCCATAACCACGACCATGATTATAACAACCACGACCATGATTATAACAGCCCGCGACCATAATTAAACAACCGGGACTATGATTACCGCAGCCACGACCAATGATTATAACAACCACGACCATCATTACCAACAACCACGACTGCCAGTTATAACATACGACCGCCAGTTATAACAACCACGACCATGATTATAACAACCACGACCTATATTACAACAACCACGACCATAATGATAACCACGACCATGATTATAACAACCACGACCATGATAATAACAACCACGACCATGATTATAACAACCACGACTATGATTACAACAACCCCGACCATGATTATAACAAACACGACCATGATTGTAACAGCTACGACTATGATTATAACAACCACGGCCATGATCATAACAACAACGACCATGATTATAACAATCACAACCATGATTATAACACCTACGACTATGATCATAACAACGATGACCATGATTATAACAACCACGACCATTATTATAACACCCACGACCATGATTATAACAACCACAACTATGATTATAACAACCACGACCATGAGTATAGCATCTACGACCATGATTATAACAACCCCGACCATGATTATAACAACCACGACCATGAGTATAGCATCTACGACCATGATTATAACAACCCCGACCATGATTATAACAACCACGACCATGATTATAACACCTACGACTATGATCATAACAACCACGGCCATGATTATAACACCTACGACCATGATTATAACAACCACAACTATGATTATAACAACAATGACTATGATTATAATAGCCACGACCATGATTACAACAACCACGACCATAATCATAACCACGACCATGATTATAACAACCACGACCATGATTATAACAACCACGACTATGAATATAACAACCACGACTATGGTTAAAACAGCCACGACAATGATTATAACAACCACGACCATGATTATAACACCCACGACCATGATCATAACAACCACGACCATAATTATAGCAACCGCAACTATGATTACAACACCTACGACTATGATCATAGCAACCACGACAATGATTATCACAACCACAACCATGATTATAACAACCGCAACTATGATTATAACACCTACCACTATGATCATAACAACGATGACCATGATTATAACAACCACGACCATTATTATAACACCCACGACCATGATTATAACAACCACAACTATGATTATAACAGCCACGACTATGATCATAGCAACCACGACAATGATTATAACAACCACGTCCATAATTATAGCATCTACGACCATGATGATAACAACCCCGACCATGATTATAACAACCACGACCTATATTACAACAACCACGACCATAATGATAACCACGACCATGATAGTAAACAATCACGACCATGATTATAACAACCACGACCATCATTATAACAACCACGACTATGATTATAACACCCACGACCATGATTATAACAACCAAGACCTTGATTATAAAAACCATGACTATAATTATAACAACCACGACCATGATTTTAAATTCACATCTATGATTATAACAACCACGACTATGATTATAACAACCACGGCCATGATTATAACAACTACGACCATGATTATAACAACCACGACCATGATTATAACAACCACGACCATAATTATAACACCTACGACTATGATCATAACAACCACGGCCATGATTATAACAACTACGACCATGATTATAACAACTACGACCATGATTATAACAACCACGACCATGATTACAACAACCACGACCATAATCATAACCACGACAGTGATTATAACAACCACGACCATAATTATAACACCCACGACCATGATTATAACAACCACGACCATGATTATAACAACCACGACCATGATTATAAAAACCACGACTATAATTATAACAACCACTACCATGATTATAACAACCACAACTATGATAATAACAACCACGACTATGATCATAAAAACCACGACCATGATTATAACTACCACGACCATGATTATAGCAACCACAACTATGATTATATCACCTACGACTATGATCATAGCAACCACGATTATGATTATAACAACCACGACCATGATTATAACACCCACGACCATGATTATAACAACCACGACCATGATTATAAAAACCACGACTATAATTATAACAACCACGACCATGATTATAACAACCACGACTATGATCATAACAACCACGATTATGATTATAACAACCTCGATCATGATTATAACAACCATGACCATGATTATAACTCCTATGACTATGATCATAAAAACCACGGCCATGATCATAACAACCACGACCATGATTATAACAACCACGAACATGATTATAGCAACCGCAACTATGATTATAACCACGACAGTGATTATAACAACCACGACCATGATTATAACAACCCGACCATGGTTACAACAACCGACCTGTAATCATAACCGACAGTGATTATAACAACAACCACGACCATAATTATAACACCCGACCATGATTTTAGCAACCACGACCATGATTATAAAAACCACGACTATAATTATAACAACCACGACCATGATAATAACAACAGCAACTATGATTATGACACCTACGACTATAATCATAGCAACCACGACCATGATTATAACAACCACGACCATGATTATAACAACTGCAACTATGATTATAACACCTACGACTATGATCATAACAAACACGACCATGATTATAACAACTATGGCCATGATCATAAAAACCACGCCCATGAATATATCAACCACGACCATGATTATAACAACCACGGCCATGATCATAACAACCACGACCGTGATTATAACAACCACGACCATGATTATAGCAACCGCAACTATGATTATAAAACCTACGACTATAATCATAACATCCACGACCATGCTTATAACAACCACGACCATGATTGTAGCAACCACCACTATGATTATAATACCTACGATTATGATCATAGTAACCACGACCATGATTAAAACAACTACGACCATGATTATAACAACAGGAACTATGATTATAACACCTATGACTATAATCATAGCAACCACGACCATGATTATAACAACCACGACCATGATTATAACAACCACGCCCATGATTATAACAACCACGACTATAAATATAACAACCACGACTATGATTAAAACAGCCACGACAATGATTACAACAACCACGACCATGATTATAACACCCACGACCATGATCATAACAACCACGACCATAATTATAGCAACCGCAACTATGATTACAACACCTACGACTATGATCATAGCAACCACGACCATGATTATAACAACCACGACCATGATTATAACAACCGCAACTATGATTATAACACCTACCACTATGATCATAACAACGATAACCATGATTATAACAACCACGACCATTATTATAACTCCACGACCATGATTATAACAACCACAACTATGATTATAACAACCACGACTAAGATCATAACAGCGACCGCCCAGTTATAACAACCGCGACCGCCAATTATGTCATCTGCGCCTATGATCATAACAACCACGGCCGCCGGTTATAACAACCGACCATGATTATAACCTTCACGACCAAGATTATAACAACCACAGCGCCAGTTACAACAACCACGGCCGCAATGTAACCGACGTATTATAACAACCACGACCATGATTACAACAACCACGACCATAATCATAACCACGATAATCATTATAACAACCACGACCATGATTACAATAACCACAACAATGATTATAACAACCACGACTATGATCATAACAACAACCACCATGATCATAACAGCCACGACCATGATTATAACAACCACGACCATGATTACAACAACCACGACCATAATCATAACCACGATAATCATTATAACAACCACGACCATGATTATAACACCCACGACCATGATTATAACAACCACGACCATGATTATAACAACCACGACCATGATTATAAAACCCACGACTATAATTATATCAACCACGACCATGATTATAACAACCACAACAATGATTATAACAACAACGACTATGATCATAACAACCACGACCATGTTTATAACAACCACGACCATGATTATAGCAACTACGACCATGATTATAACAACCCCGACCATTATTATAACAACCACGACCATGATTATAACTCCTATGCCTATGATTATAGCCGACCATGATTATAAAAACCTCGACTTCCGTTATATCAACAACGACCGCCCAGTTATAACAACCACAAGTATGATTATAACAACCACGACAATGATCATAACCACGCCCATGATTACCCAGCAACACCGATCATGATTATAACAACCACGACCATGATTACAACAACCACGACCATAATCATAACCACGACCAAGATTACCAACAACCACGAGTCGCCCAGTTATAGCAACGGCGACCATGATTATAACAACGCAACTGGTTAAAAACACCTCGACTATGATCGCAGCAACCACCACCATGATTATAACAACTTCGTACATGATTACGCCTTCACGCATGAATATATCAGCCGACCATGATTATAACAACCCGACCGCAGTTAACAGCCGCAGCGCGGTTATAGCACCTAACAGCCAGTCATAACAAGACGACCATGATTATAACAAGCACGACCATTATAACACCCACGACCATGATTATAACAACGACAACTATGATTATAACAACCACGACTATGACCATAACAACCACGACCATGATTATAACACCCACGACCTTAATTATAGCATCTACGACCATGAATGTAACAACCCCGACTATGATTATATCACCTACGACTATGATCATAGCAACCACGACCATGATTATAACAACGCCGACCATGATTATAACAACCACGACCATGATTATAACAACTACGACCATGATTATAACAACCACGACCTTGATTACAACAACCACGACCATAATCATAACCACGACCATGATTATAACAACCACGACCATGATAATAACAACCACGACCATGATTATAACAACCACGACTATAATTATAACAGCCACGTCAATGATTATAACAACCACGAGCATGATTATAACACCCACGACCATGATTATAACAACCACAACTATGATTATAACAACCACGACTATGATCATAACAACCACGACCATGATTATAACAACCACGTCCATAATTACAGCATCTACGACCATGATTATAACAACCCCGACCATGATTATAACAACCACTACCATGATTATAACACCTACGCCTATGATCATAACAACCACGCCATGATTATAACAACCACGACTATAATTATAACAACAACGACCATGATTATAACAACCACAACTATGATTATAAAAACCACGACTATGATCATAACAACCACGCCCATGATTATAACAACTACGACCATGATTATAACAACCACGACCATGTTTACAACAACCACGACCATAATCATAACCACGACCAAGATTATAACAACCACAACCATGATTATAACAACCACAACTATGATTATAACAACCACGACTATGATCATAACAACCACGACCATGATTATAACAACCACGACCATGATTAGAACACCTACGACTATGATCATAACAGCCAGGGCCATGATTATAACAACTACGACCATGATTATAACAACCACGACCATGATTATAACAACCACGACCATGATTACAACAACCACGACCATAATCATAACCACGATAATCATTATAACAACCACGACTATAATTATAACAACCACGACCATGATTACAACAACCACAACAATGATTATAACAACCACGACTATGATCTTAACAACCACCACCATGATCATAACAGCCACGACCATGATTCTAACAACCACGACCATGATTACAACAACCACGACCATAATCATAACCACGACCATGATTATAACAACCACGACCATGATTATAACAACCACTACCATGATTATAAAAACCACGACTATAATTATAACAACCACGACCATGATTATAACAACCACAACAATGATTATAACAGCCACGACTATGATCATAACAACCACGACTATGATTATAACACGCACGACCATGATTATAACAACCACGACTATAATTATAACAGCCACGACAATGATTATAACAACCAAGAGCATGATTATAACACCCACGACCATGATCATAACAACCACGACCATGATTATAAAAACCACGACTACAATTATAACAACAACGACCATGATTATAACAACCACAAGTATGATTATAACAACCACGACAATGATCATAACAACCACGCCCATGATTATAACAACTACGATCATGATTATAACAACCACGACCATGATTACAACAACCATGACCATAATCATAACCACGACCAAGATTATAACAACCACGACCATGATTATAACAACCACAACTATGATTTTAACAACCACGACTACGATCATAACAACCACGACCATGATTATAACAACCACGACCATGATTATAACACCTACGACTATGATCATAACAGCCACGGCCATGATTATAACAACTACGACCATGATCATAACAACCACGACCATGATTATAACTACCACGACCATGATTATAGCAACTACGATCATGATTATAACAACCCCGACCATGATTATAACAACCATGACCATGATTATAACTCCAATGACTATGAATATAACAACCACGGCAATGATCATAACAACCACGACAATGATTATAACAACCATGAACATAATTATAGGAACCGCAACTATGATTATAACACCTACGATTATGATCATAGCAACCACGACCATGATTATAACAACCACGACCATGATTATAACAACCACAACTATGATTATAACAACCACGACTATGATCATAACAACCACGCCCATGATTATAACAACTACGACCATGATTAAAACAACCACGACCATGATTACAACAACCACGACCATAATCATAACCGCGACCAAGATTATAACAACCACGACCATGATTATAACAACCACAACTATGATTATAACAACCACGACTATGATCATAACAACCACGACCATGATTATAACAACCACGACCATGATTATAACACCTACGACTATGATCGTAAAAGCCACGGCCATGATTATAACAATTACAACCATGATTATAACAGCCACGACTATGATTATAACAACCACGACCATGATTACAACAACCACGACCATAATCATAACCACGACAATGATTATAACAACCACGACAATGATTACAACACCCACGACCATGATTATAAAAACCACGACAATGATTATACAAACCACGACTATAATTATAACAACCACGACAATGATTATAACAACCACAATTATGATTATAACAACCACGTCTATGATCATAACAACCACGACCATGATTATAACAACCACGTCCATGATTATAGCAACTACAACCATGATTATTACAACCCCGACCATGATTATAACAACCACGACCATGATTATAACTCCTATGACTATGATTATAACAACCACGGCCATGATCATGACAACCACGACCATGATTATAAGAACCACTACCATGATTATAGCAACCGCAACTATGAATATAACACCTACGACTATGATCATAGCAACCACGACCATGATAATAACAACCACGACAATGATTATAGCAACCGCAACTATAATTATAACACCTACGACTATGATCACAGCAACCACGACCATGATTATAACAACTACGGCCATGATTATAACAACCAGGCCCATGATTATATCAACCACGACCATGAGTATAACAACCACGACCATGATCATAACAACCGCAACTATGATTATAACACCAACCACTATGATCATAACAACGACGACCATGATTATAACATCCACGACCATTATTATAGCACCCACGACCATGATTATAACAACCACAACTATGATTATAACAACAACGACTATGATCATAACATCCACGACCATGATTATAACAACCACGACCATAATTATAGCATCTACGACCATGATTATAACAACGCCGACCATGATTATACTAACCACTACCATGATTATAACATCTATGACTATGATCATAACAACCACGGCCAAGATTATAACAACCACGACCATAATCATAGTAACCACGACCATGATTATAGCTACCGCGACCATGATTATAGCAACAGGAACTATGATTATAACACCTACGACTATGATCATAGCAACCACGACCATGATTAAAACAACTACGACCATGATTATAACAACAGCAACTATGATTATAACGCCTACAACTATAATCATAGCAACCACGACCATGATTATAGCAACCACGACCATGATTATAACAACCGCAACTATGATTAAAACACCTACGACTATGATCATAGCAACCACCACCATGATTATAACAACTACGGCCATGATTATAACAACCACGCCCATGAATATATCAACCACGACCATGATTATAACAACTACGGCCATGATTATAACAACCGCAACTATGATTATAACACCTAACAATATGATCATAACAACGACGACCATGATTATATCAAACACGACCATTATTATAACACCCACGACCATGATTATAACAACGACAACTATGATTATAACAACCACGACTATAACCATAACAACCACGACCATGATTATAACACCCACTACCATAATTATAGCATCTACGACCATGAATATAACAACCCCGACCATGATTATAACAACCACTACCATGATTATAACACCTACGCCTATGATCATAACAACCACGGCCATGATTATAACAACCACGACCATGATTATAACAACTACGACCATGATTATAACAACCACTACCATGATTATAACACCTACGCCTATGATCATAACAACCACGACCTTGATTACAACAACCACGACCATAATCATAACCACGACCATGATTATAACAACCACGACCATGATAATAACAACCACGACCATGATTATAACAACCAAGACTATAATTATAACAGCCACGACAATGATTATAACAACCACATGCATGATTATAACACCCACGACCATGAATATAACAACCACAACTATGATTATAACAACCACGACTATGATCATAACAACCACGACCATGATTATAACAACCACGTCCATAATTACAGCATCTACGACCATGATTATAACATCTCCGACCATGATTATAACAACCACTACCATGATTATAACACCTACGCCTATGATCATAACAACCACGGCCATGATTATAACAACCACGACTATAATTATAACAACAACGACCATGATTATAACAACCACAACTATGATTATAACAACCTCGACTATGATCATAACAACCACGCCCATGATTATAACAACTACGACCATGATTATAACAACCACGACCATGTTTACAACAACCACGACCATAATCAGAACCACGACCAAGATTATAACAACCACGACCATGATTATAACAACCACAACTATGATTATAACAACCACGACCATGATCATAACAACCACGAGCATGATTATAACAACCACGACCATGATTAGAACACCTACGACTATGATCATAACAGCCATGGCCATGATTATAGCAACTACGACCATGATTATAACAACCACGACCATGATTATAACAACCACGACCATGATTACAACAACCACGACCATAATCATAACCACGACAGTGATTATAACAACCACGACCATGATTACAATAACCACAACAATGATTATAACAACCACGACTATGATCATAACAACCACCACCATGATCATAACAACCACGACCATGATTATAACAACCACGACCATGATTACAACAACCACGACCATGATTATAACAACCACAACTATGATTATAACAACCACGACTAAGATCATAACAACCACGACCATGATTATAACAACCACGACCATAATTATATCATCTACGCCTATGATCATAACAACCACGGCCATGATTATAACAACCACGACCATGATTATAACAACTACGACCAAGATTATAACAACCACAACCTTGATTACAACAACCACGACCATAATCATAACCACGACCATGATTATAACAACCACGACCATGATTATAACAACCACAACCATAATCATAACCACGATAATCATTATAACAACCACGACCATGATTACAATAACCACAACAATGATTATAACAACCACGACTATGATCATAGCCAGCACCATGATCATAACAGCCCGACCATGATTATAACAACCACGACCGCCGTTACAACAACCACGACCATAATCATAGCCACGATAATCATTATAACAACCACGACCATGATTACTAACACCCACGACCATGATTATAACAACCACGACCATGATTATAACAACCACTACCATGATTATAAAAACCACGACTATAATTATAACAACCACGACCATGATTATAACAACCACAACAATGATTATAACAACCACTACTATGATCATAACAACCACGACTATGATTATAACACCCACGACCATGATTATAACAACCACGACTATAATTATAACAGCAACGACAATGATTATAACAACCACGAGCATGATTATAACACCCACGACCATGATTATAACAACCACGACCATGATTATAAAAACCTCGACTACAATTATATCAACAACGACCATGATTATAACAACCACAAGTATGATTATAACAACCACGACAATGATCATAACCACGCCCATGATTATAACAACTACGATCATGATTATAACAACCACGACCATGATTACAACAACCACGACCATAATCATAACCACGACCAAGATTATAACAACCACGATCATGATTATAGCAACGACGACCATGATTATAACAACCGCAACTATGATTAAAACACCTACGACTATGATCATAGCAACCACCACCATGATTAAAACAACTACGGCCATGATTATAACAACCACGCCCATGAATATATCAACCACGACCATGATTATAACAACCACGACCATGATTATAACAACCGCAACTATGATTGCCAGCACTAACAGCTATGGTCGCAACAAAAGGCGACCGCATAATTACCAACAAACAGAGCCATTGTGCCTTGCGACCGCGGTCCGCCAACAACGACAACTATGATTATAACAACCACGACTATGACCATAACAACCACGACCATGATTATAACACCCACGACCTTAATTATAGCATCTACGACCATGAATGTAACAACCCCGACCATGATTATAACAACCACTACCATAATTATAACACCTACGCCTCTGATCATAACAACCACGGCCATGATTATAACAACCACGACCATGATTATAACAACTACGACCATGATTATAACAACCACGACCTTGATTACAACAACCACGACCATAATCATAACCACGACCATGATTATAACAACCACGACCATGATAATAACAACCACGACCATGATTATAACAACCACGACTATAATTATAACAGCCACGTCAATGATTATAACAACCACGAGCATGATTATAACACCCACGACCATGATTATAACAACCACAACTATGATTATAACAACCACGACTATGATCATAACAACCACGACCATGATTATAACAACCACGTCCATAATTACAGCATCTACGACCATGATTATAACAACCCCGACCATGATTATAACAACCACTACCATGATTATAACACCTACGCCTATGATCATAACAACCACGCCATGATTATAACAACCACGACTATAATTATAACAACAACGACCATGATTATAACAACCACAACTATGATTATAAAAACCACGACTATGATCATAACAACCACGCCCATGATTATAACAACTACGACCATGATTATAACAACCACGACCATGTTTACAACAACCACGACCATAATCATAACCACGACCAAGATTATAACAACCACAACCATGATTATAACAACCACAACTATGATTATAACAACCACGACTATGATCATAACAACCACGACCATGATTATAACAACCACGACCATGATTAGAACACCTACGACTATGATCATAACAGCCAGGGCCATGATTATAACAACTACGACCATGATTATAACAACCACGACCATGATTATAACAACCACGACCATGATTACAACAACCACGACCATAATCATAACCACGATAATCATTATAACAACCACGACTATAATTATAACAACCACGACCATGATTACAACAACCACAACAATGATTATAACAACCACGACTATGATCTTAACAACCACCACCATGATCATAACAGCCACGACCATGATTCTAACAACCACGACCATGATTACAACAACCACGACCATAATCATAACCACGATAATCATTATAACAACCACGACCATGATTATAACAACCACTACTATGATTATAAAAACCACGTCTATAATTATAACAACCACGACCATGATTATAACAACCACGACCATGATTATAACAACCACTACCATGATTATAAAAACCACGACTATAATTATAACAACCACGACCATGATTATAACAACCACAACAATGATTATAACAGCCACGACTATGATCATAACAACCACGACTATGATTATAACACGCACGACCATGATTATAACAACCACGACTATAATTATAACAGCCACGACAATGATTATAACAACCAAGAGCATGATTATAACACCCACGACCATGATCATAACAACCACGACCATGATTATAAAAACCACGACTACAATTATAACAACAACGACCATGATTATAACAACCACAAGTATGATTATAACAACCACGACAATGATCATAACAACCACGCCCATGATTATAACAACTACGATCATGATTATAACAACCACGACCATGATTACAACAACCATGACCATAATCATAACCACGACCAAGATTATAACAACCACGACCATGATTATAACAACCACAACTATGATTTTAACAACCACGACTACGATCATAACAACCACGACCATGATTATAACAACCACGACCATGATTATAACACCTACGACTATGATCATAACAGCCACGGCCATGATTATAACAACTACGACCATGATCATAACAACCACGACCATGATTATAACTACCACGACCATGATTATAGCAACTACGATCATGATTATAACAACCCCGACCATGATTATAACAACCATGACCATGATTATAACTCCAATGACTATGAATATAACAACCACGGCAATGATCATAACAACCACGACAATGATTATAACAACCATGAACATAATTATAGGAACCGCAACTATGATTATAACACCTACGATTATGATCATAGCAACCACGACCATGATTATAACAACCACGACCATGATTATAACAACCACAACTATGATTATAACAACCACGACTATGATCATAACAACCACGCCCATGATTATAACAACTACGACCATGATTAAAACAACCACGACCATGATTACAACAACCACGACCATAATCATAACCGCGACCAAGATTATAACAACCACGACCATGATTATAACAACCACAACTATGATTATAACAACCGACTATGATCATAACAACCGACGATTATAACAACCACGACCATGATTATAACACCTCGACTATGATCGTAAAAGCCACGGCCATGATTATAACAATTACAACCATGATTATAACAACCACGACTATGATTATAACAACCCGACCATGATTACAACAACCACGACCATAATCATAACCACGACAATGATTATAACAACCACACCATGATTAACACCCACGACCATGATTTAAAAACCACGACAATGATTATAAAAACCACGACTATAATTATAACAACCACGACCATGATTATAACAACCACAATTATGATTATAACAACCACGTCTATGATCATAACAACCACGACCATGATTATAACAACCACGTCCATGATTATAGCAACTACAACCATGATTATTACAACCCCGACCATGATTATAACAACCACGACCATGATTATAACTCCTATGACTATGATTATAACAACCACGGCCATGATCATGACAACCACGACCATGATTATAAGAACCACTACCATGATTATAGCAACCGCAACTATGAATATAACACCTACGACTATGATCATAGCAACCACGACCATGATAATAACAACCACGACAATGATTATAGCAACCGCAACTATAATTATAACACCTACGACTATGATCACAGCAACCACGACCATGATTATAACAACTACGGCCATGATTATAACAACCAGGCCCATGATTATATCAACCACGACCATGAGTATAACAACCACGACCATGATCATAACAACCGCAACTATGATTATAACACCAACCACTCTGATCATAACAACGACGACCATGATTATAACATCCACGACCATTATTATAGCACCCACGACCATGATTATAACAACCACAACTATGATTATAACAACAACGACTATGATCATAACATCCACGACCATGATTATAACAACCACGACCATAATTATAGCATCTACGACCATGATTATAACAACGCCGACCATGATTATACTAACCACTACCATGATTATAACATCTATGACTATGATCATAACAACCACGGCCAAGATTATAACAACCACGACCATAATCATAGTAACCACGACCATGATTATAGCTACCGCGACCATGATTATAGCAACAGGAACTATGATTATAACACCTACGACTATGATCATAGCAACCACGACCATGATTAAAACAACTACGACCATGATTATAACAACAGCAACTATGATTATAACGCCTACAACTATAATCATAGCAACCACGACCATGATTATAGCAACCACGACCATGATTATAACAACCGCAACTATGATTAAAACACCTACGACTATGATCATAGCAACCACCACCATGATTATAACAACTACGGCCATGATTATAACAACCACGCCCATGAATATATCAACCACGACCATGATTATAACAACTACGGCCATGATTATAACAACCGCAACTATGATTATAACACCTAACAATATGATCATAACAACGACGACCATGATTATATCAAACACGACCATTATTATAACACCCACGACCATGATTATAACAACGACAACTATGATTATAACAACCACGACTATAACCATAACAACCACGACCATGATTATAACACCCACTACCATAATTATAGCATCTACGACCATGAATATAACAACCCCGACCATGATTATAACAACCACTACCATGATTATAACACCTACGCCTATGATCATAACAACCACGACCATGATTATAACAACCTACGATCACCTAGTTACCAACAACCGACCTTGTTAACCACGACCATAATCATAACCACGACCATGATTATAACAACCACGACCATGATAATAACAACCACGACCATGATTATAACAACCAAGACTATAATTATAACAGCCACGACAATGATTATAACAACCACATGCATGATTATAACACCCACGACCATGAATATAACAACCACAACTATGATTATAACAACCACGACTATGATCATAACAACCACGACCATGATTATAACAACCACGTCCATAATTACAGCATCTACGACCATGATTATAACATCTCCGACCATGATTATAACAACCACTACCATGATTATAACACCTACGCCTATGATCATAACAACCACGGCCATGATTATAACAACCACGACTATAATTATAACAACAACGACCATGATTATAACAACCACAACTATGATTATAACAACCTCGACTATGATCATAACAACCACGCCCATGATTATAACAACTACGACCATGATTATAACAACCACGACCATGTTTACAACAACCACGACCATAATCAGAACCACGACCAAGATTATAACAACCACGACCATGATTATAACAACCACAACTATGATTATAACAACCACGACCATGATCATAACAACCACGAGCATGATTATAACAACCACGACCATGATTAGAACACCTACGACTATGATCATAACAGCCATGGCCATGATTATAGCAACTACGACCATGATTATAACAACCACGACCATGATTATAACAACCACGACCATGATTACAACAACCACGACCATAATCATAACCACGACAGTGATTATAACAACCACGACCATGATTACAATAACCACAACAATGATTATAACAACCACGACTATGATCATAACAACCACCACCATGATCATAACAACCACGACCATGATTATAACAACCACGACCATGATTACAACAACCACGACCATGATTATAACAACCACAACTATGATTATAACAACCACGACTAAGATCATAACAACCACGACCATGATTATAACAACCACGACCATAATTATATCATCTACGCCTATGATCATAACAACCACGGCCATGATTATAACAACCACGACCATGATTATAACAACTACGACCAAGATTATAACAACCACAACCTTGATTACAACAACCACGACCATAATCATAACCACGACCATGATTATAACAACCACGACCATGATTATAACAACCACAACCATAATCATAACCACGATAATCATTATAACAACCACGACCATGATTACAATAACCACAACAATGATTATAACAACCACGACTATGATCATAACAACCACCACCATGATCATAACAGCCACGACCATGATTATAACAACCACGACCATGATTACAACAACCACGACCATAATCATAGCCACGATAATCATTATAACAACCACGACCATGATTATAACACCCACGACCATGATTATAACAACCACGACCATGATTATAACAACCACTACCATGATTATAAAAACCACGACTATAATTATAACAACCACGACCATGATTATAACAACCACAACAATGATTATAACAACCACTACTATGATCATAACAACCACGACTATGATTATAACACCCACGACCATGATTATAACAACCACGACTATAATTATAACAGCAACGACAATGATTATAACAACCACGAGCATGATTATAACACCCACGACCATGATTATAACAACCACGACCATGATTATAAAAACCTCGACTACAATTATATCAACAACGACCATGATTATAACAACCACAAGTATGATTATAACAACCACGACAATGATCATAACCACGCCCATGATTATAACAACTACGATCATGATTATAACAACCACGACCATGATTACAACAACCACGACCATAATCATAACCACGACCAAGATTATAACAACCACGATCATGATTATAGCAACGACGACCATGATTATAACAACCGCAACTATGATTAAAACACCTACGACTATGATCATAGCAACCACCACCATGATTATAACAACTACGGCCATGATTATAACAACCACGCCCATGAATATATCAACCACGACCATGATTATAACAACCACGACCATGATTATAACAACCGCAACTATGATTATAACACCTAACAATATGATCATAACAAAGACGACCATGATTATAACAAACACGACCATTATTATAACACCCACGACCATGATTATAACAACGACAACTATGATTATAACAACCACGACTATGACCATAACAACCACGACCATGATTATAACACCCACGACCTTAATTATAGCATCTACGACCATGAATGTAACAACCCCGACCATGATTATAACAACCACTACCATAATTATAACACCTACGCCTCTGATCATAACAACCACGGCCATGATTATAACAACCACGATCATGATTATAACAACTACGACCATGATTATAACAACCACGACCTTGATTACAACAACCACGACCATAATCATAACCACGACCATGATTATAACAACCACGACCATGATAATAACAACCACGACCATGATTATAACAACCACGACTATAATTATAACAGCCACATCAATGATTATAACAACCACGAGCATGATTATAACACCCACGACCATGATTCTAACAACCACAACTATGATTATAA
The DNA here is from genome assembly GCF_018991925.1 of Homarus americanus. Classification (NCBI taxonomy): domain Eukaryota; kingdom Metazoa; phylum Arthropoda; class Malacostraca; order Decapoda; family Nephropidae; genus Homarus; species Homarus americanus. The sequence continues at coordinate 19,033 of NW_024755157.1, forward strand.
CAACCACGACTATGATCATAACAACCACGACCATGATTATAACAACCACGTATAATTACAGCACGACAATGATTATAACAACCCCGACCATGATTATAACAACCACGATCATGATTATAACACCTCGCTATGATCCATAACAACCACGGCCATGATTATAACAACCACGACTATAATTATAACAACAACGACCATGATTATAACAACCACAACTATGATTATAACAACCACGACTATGATCATAACAACCACACCCATGAATATAACAACTACGACCATAATTATAACAACCACGACCATGTTTACAACAACCACGACCATAATCATAACCACGACCAAGATTATAAGAACCACGACCATGATTATAACAAACACAACTATGATTGTAACAACCACGACTATGATCACAACAACCACGACCATGATTATAACAACCACGACCATGATTATAACACCTACGACTATAATCATAACAGCCACGGCCATGATTATAGAACTACGACCATGATTATAACAACCACGACCATGATTATAACAACTACGACCATGATTACAACAACCACGACCATAATCATAACCACGAAAATCATTATAACAACCACGACCATGATTATAACACCCACGACCATGATTATAACATCCACGACCATGATTATAACAACCACGACCATGATTACAACAACCACGACCATAATCATAACCACGATAATCATTATAACAACCACGACCGTTCTCTTCCTGACCATGATTATAACAACCCGACCAGCGATTATAACGCCACTACTGGCGAATTATGCTGTGGGGCTATGGTGTAACAACCACGACCATGATTATAACAACCACAACAATGATTATAACAGCCACGACTATGATCATAACAACCACGACTATGATTATAACACGCACGACCATGATTATAACAACCACGACTATAATTATAACAGCCACGACAATGATTATAACAACCAAGAGCATGATTATAACACCCACGACCATGATCATAACAACCACGACCATGATTATAAAAACCACGACTACAATTATAACAACAACGACCATGATTATAACAACCACAAGTATGATTATAACAACCACGACAATGATCATAACAACCACGCCCATGATTATAACAACTACGATCATGATTATAACAACCACGACCATGATTACAACAACCATGACCATAATCATAACCACGACCAAGATTATAACAACCACGACCATGATTATAACAACCACAACTATGATTTTAACAACCACGACTACGATCATAACAACCACGACCATGATTATAACAACCACGACCATGATTATAACACCTACGACTATGATCATAACAGCCACGGCCATGATTATAACAACTACGACCATGATCATAACAACCACGACCATGATTATAACTACCACGACCATGATTATAGCAACTACGATCATGATTATAACAACCCCGACCATGATTATAACAACCATGACCATGATTATAACTCCAATGACTATGAATATAACAACCACGGCAATGATCATAACAACCACGACAATGATTATAACAACCATGAACATAATTATAGGAACCGCAACTATGATTATAACACCTACGATTATGATCATAGCAACCACGACCATGATTATAACAACCACGACCATGATTATAACAACCACAACTATGATTATAACAACCACGACTATGATCATAACAACCACGCCCATGATTATAACAACTACGACCATGATTAAAACAACCACGACCATGATTACAACAACCACGACCATAATCATAACCGCGACCAAGATTATAACAACCACGACCATGATTATAACAACCACAACTGCGCCAGTTATAACAGCCACGACTATGATCATAACAACCACGACCATGATTATAACAACCACGACCATGATTATAACACCTACGACTATGATCGTAAAAGCCACGGCCATGATTATAACAATTACAACCATGATTATAACAGCCACGACTATGATTATAACAACCACGACCATGATTACAACAACCACGACCATAATCATAACCACGACAATGATTATAACAACCACGACAATGATTACAACACCCACGACCATGATTATAAAAACCACGACAATGATTATACAAACCACGACTATAATTATAACAACCACGACAATGATTATAACAACCACAATTATGATTATAACAACCACGTCTATGATCATAACAACCACGACCATGATTATAACAACCACGTCCATGATTATAGCAACTACAACCATGATTATTACAACCCCGACCATGATTATAACAACCACGACCATGATTATAACTCCTATGACTATGATTATAACAACCACGGCCATGATCATGACAACCACGACCATGATTATAAGAACCACTACCATGATTATAGCAACCGCAACTATGAATATAACACCTACGACTATGATCATAGCAACCACGACCATGATAATAACAACCACGACAATGATTATATCAACCGCAACTATAATTATAACACCTACGACTATGATCACAGCAACCACGACCATGATTATAACAACTACTGCCATGATTATAACAACCAGGCCCATGATTATATCAACCACGACCATGAGTATAACAACCACGACCATGATCATAACAACCGCAACTATGATTATAACACCAACCACTATGATCATAACAACGACGACCATGATTATAACATCCACGACCATTATTATAGCACCCACGACCATGATTATAACAACCACAACTATGATTATAACAACAACGACTATGATCATAACATCCACGACCATGATTATAACAACCACGACCATAATTATAGCATCTACGACCATGATTATAACAACGCCGACCATGATTATACTAACCACTACCATGATTATAACATCTATGACTATGATCATAACAACCACGGCCAAGATTATAACAACCACGACCATAATCATAGTAACCACGACCATGATTATAGCTACCGCGACCATGATTATAGCAACAGGAACTATGATTATAACACCTACGACTATGATCATAGCAACCACGACCATGATTAAAACAACTACGACCATGATTATAACAACAGCAACTATGATTATAACGCCTACAACTATAATCATAGCAACCACGACCATGATTATAGCAACCACGACCATGATTATAACAACCGCAACTATGATTAAAACACCTACGACTATGATCATAGCAACCACCACCATGATTATAACAACTACGGCCATGATTATAACAACCACGCCCATGAATATATCAACCACGACCATGATTATAACAACTACGGCCATGATTATAACAACCGCAACTATGATTATAACACCTAACAATATGATCATAACAACGACGACCATGATTATATCAAACACGACCATTATTATAACACCCACGACCATGATTATAACAACGACAACTATGATTATAACAACCACGACTATAACCATAACAACCACGACCATGATTATAACACCCACTACCATAATTATAGCATCTACGACCATGAATATAACAACCCCGACCGCCAATTATAACAACCACTACCGCCAGTTATAACACCCTCGCTATGATCACTTAACAACCACAGCCATGATTATAACAACCACGACCATGATTATAACAACTACGACCATGATTATAACAACCACTACCATGATTATAACACCTACGCCTATGATCATAACAACCACGACCTTGATTACAACAACCACGACCATAATCATAACCACGACCATGATTATAACAACCACGACCATGATAATAACAACCACGACCATGATTATAACAACCAAGACTATAATTATAACAGCCACGACAATGATTATAACAACCACATGCATGATTATAACACCCACGACCATGAATATAACAACCACAACTATGATTATAACAACCACGACTATGATCATAACAACCACGACCATGATTATAACAACCACGTCCATAATTACAGCATCTACGACCATGATTATAACATCTCCGACCATGATTATAACAACCACTACCATGATTATAACACCTACGCCTATGATCATAACAACCACGGCCATGATTATAACAACCACGACTATAATTATAACAACAACGACCATGATTATAACAACCACAACTATGATTATAACAACCTCGACTATGATCATAACAACCACGCCCATGATTATAACAACTACGACCATGATTATAACAACCACGACCATGTTTACAACAACCACGACCATAATCAGAACCACGACCAAGATTATAACAACCACGACCATGATTATAACAACCACAACTATGATTATAACAACCACGACCATGATCATAACAACCACGAGCATGATTATAACAACCACGACCATGATTAGAACACCTACGACTATGATCATAACAGCCATGGCCATGATTATAGCAACTACGACCATGATTATAACAACCACGACCATGATTATAACAACCACGACCATGATTACAACAACCACGACCATAATCATAACCACGACAGTGATTATAACAACCACGACCATGATTACAATAACCACAACAATGATTATAACAACCACGACTATGATCATAACAACCACCACCATGATCATAACAACCACGACCATGATTATAACAACCACGACCATGATTACAACAACCACGACCATGATTATAACAACCACAACTATGATTATAACAACCACGACTAAGATCATAACAACCACGACCATGATTATAACAACCACGACCATAATTATATCATCTACGCCTATGATCATAACAACCACGGCCATGATTATAACAACCACGACCATGATTATAACAACTACGACCAAGATTATAACAACCACAACCTTGATTACAACAACCACGACCATAATCATAACCACGACCATGATTATAACAACCACGACCATGATTATAACAACCACAACCATAATCATAACCACGATAATCATTATAACAACCACGACCATGATTACAATAACCACAACAATGATTATAACAACCACGACTATGATCATAACAACCACCACCATGATCTGTAGCCGCAGCCATGATTGTAACAACCACGACCATGATTACAACAGCACGACGCCAATCATAGCCCACGATAATCATTATAACAACCACGACCATGATTATAACACCCGACCATGATTATAACAACCGACCATGATTATAACAGCCACTACCATGATTATAAAAAGCCACGACTATAATTATAACAACCACGACCATGATATAACAACCACAACAATGATTATAACAACCTACTATGATCATAACAACCACGACTATGATTATAACACCCGCGACCATGATTATAACAACCACGACTATAATTACAACAGCCACGACAATGATTATAACAACCACGAGCATGATTATAACACCCACGACCATGATTATAGCAACCACGACCATGATTATAAAAACCACGACTATAATTATAACAACAACGACCATGATTATAACAACCACAACTATGATTATAACAACCACGACAATGATCATAACAAACACGCCCATGATTATAACAACTACGATCATGTTTATAACAACCACGACCATGATTACAACAACCACGACCATAATCATAACCACGACCAAGATTATAACAACCACGACCATGATTATAACAACCACACCTATGATTATAACAACCACGACTATGATCATAACAA
>NW_024755158.1:0-16322 GCF_018991925.1 Homarus americanus
GAGCATAACAAAGTCCCTGGTCGAGTATAACAAAGTCCCCATGTCAACAGAAACAAAGTCCCCTGGTCGAGTATAACAAAATCCCCTAATCGAGTATAACAAAGTCCCCTGATCGAGTATAACAAAGTCCCCTTATCGAGTATAACAAAAAGGCTCCTGGTCGAGCATAACAAAGTCCCCTGGTCGAGTATAACAAAGTCTCCTGATCGAGTAAAACAAAGTCCCCTGGTCGAGTATGACAAAGACCCCTGATCGAGTATAACAAAGCCCCCTGATAGAGAAAAACAAAGTCCCCTGATTGAGTATAACAAAGTCCCTTGATCGAGTATAACAAAGTCCCCTGATCGAGCATAACAAAGGCACCCTGGTCGAGTATAACAAAACCCCCTGATCGAGTATGACAAAGACCCATGAACGAATATAACAAAGTCACCTGATCGAGTATAACAAAGTCCCCTGAATGAGTATAACGAAGGCCCCCGATCGAGTATAACAAAGGCACCTGACCGAGTATAACAAAGTCCCCTGGTCGAGTATAACAAAGTCCCCTGATTGAGTATAACAAAGTCCTCTGATCGAGTATAACAAAGTCCCTTGGTCGAGCATATCAAAGGCCCCTGGACGAGTATAAAAACGTCCCCTGGTCGAGTATAACAAAGTCCCCTGGACGACTATAACAAAGTTCCATGATCGAGTATAACAAAGCCCCCGCATCGAGTATAACAAAGTCCCCTGATCGAATATAACAAAGCACCCTGCTCGAGTAAAACAAAGTCCCCTGATTGAGTATAACAAAGTCCCCTGATCGAATATAACAAAGCCCCCTGCTCGAGTAAAACAAAGTCCCCTGATTGAGTATAACAAAGTCCTCTGAACAAGTATAACAAAGTCACCTGATCGAGTATACCAAAGTCCCTTGTCGAGTATAACAAAGGCCCCTCATCGATTATAACAAAGACCCTGAACGAGTACAACAAAATCCCCTGATCGAGTATAACAAAGTCCCCTGATCGAGTATAACAAAGAACCGGATCGAGCATAACAAAGGCCCCTGGTCGAGCAAAACAAAGTCCCCTGGTCGAGTATAACAAAGACCCGTGATCGAGAGAAACAAAGTCCCCTGGTCGAGTATAACAAAGTCCCCTGATCGAGTATAACAAAGACACCTCATCGAGAAAAACAAAGCCCCCTGATTGAGTATAACAAAGTCCCGTGATCGAGTATAAGAAAGTCCCCTAATCGAGTATAACAAAGGCCCCTAATCGAGTATAACAAAGTCCCCTGATCGAGTATAACAAAGCCCCGGATTGAGCATAACAAAGGCCCCTGGTCGAGCATAACAAAGTCCCCTGGTCGAGTATAACAAAGTCCCCATGTCAAAAGAAACAAAGTCCCCTGGTCGAGTATAACAAAGTCCCTGATCGAGTAAAACAAAGTCCCCAGGTCGAGTAAAACAAAGTCCCCTGATCGAGTATAACAAAGTCCCCTGATCGAGTATAACAAAGTCCCCTGATCGACTATACCAAAGGCCCCTAATCGAGTATAACAAAGTCCTTTGATCGAGTATAACAAAGCCCCGGATCGAGCATAACAAAGGCCCATGGTCTAAAGGCATAACAAAGTCCCCTGATCGAGTATAACAAAACCCACTTGATCGAGTATAACAAAGCCCCCTGATCAAATATAAAAAGTCCCCAGATTTAGTATAACAAAGTCCCATCATCGAGTATAACAAATTCCCATGATCGAGCATAACAAAGGCACCCTGGTCGAGCATAACAAAGTCCCCTGGTCGAGTATAACAAAGTCCCCTGATCGAGTATAACAAAGACCTCAGATCGAGTATACCAAAGTCCCCTGATCGAGTATAACAAAGCCCCCTGATCGAGTATAACAAAGACCTCTCATCGAGTATAAGAAAGTCCCCTGATCGAGTGTAACAAAGTCCCCTGATCGAGTTTAATAAAGTCCCCTGATCGAGTAAAACAAAGTCCCCTTGTCAAGTATAACAAAGGCCCCTAATCGAGTATAACAAAGACCTCTGATTGAGTATAACAAAGTCCCCTGAGCGAATAAAAAAAGGCCCCTGGTCGAGCATAACAAAGTCCCCTGGTCGAGTATACCAAAGTCCCCCAATCGAGTAAAACAAACTCCCCTGGTCGAGTATAACAAAGTCCCCTAATCGAGTATAACAAAGTCCCCTGATCGAGTATAACAAAGGCCCCTGATCGAGTATAACAAAGCCCCTCATCGAGAAAAACAATGTCCCCTGATTGAGTATAACAAAGTACTCTGATCGAGTAAAACAAAGTCCCCTGGTCGAGTAAAACAAAGTCCCCTGATCGAGTATAACAAAGTCCCCTGATTGAGTATAACAAAGTCCCCTGATCGAGTATAACAAAGACCCCTGATCGAGTATAACAAAGTCCCCTGATCGAGTATAACAAAGCCCCGGATCGAGCTTAACAAAGGCCCCTGGTCGAGCATAACAAAGTCCCCTGGTCGAGTATAACAAAGTCCCCTAATCGAGAGTAACAAAGTCCCCTGGTTGCATATAACAAAGTCCCCTGATCGAATATAACAAAGTCCCCTGATCGAGTATAACAAAGTCCCCTGATCGAGTATAACAAAAAGGCTCCTGATTGAGCATAACTAAGTCCCCTAATCGAGTATAACAAAGTCCCCTGATAGAAAGCATAACAAAAGGCACCTGATCAGGTATAATAAAAGTCCCTGGTCTGGCGAGTATAGCAAGGCCCGATCGAAGTATAGCAAAGTCCCCTGATCGAGTATAACAAAGCCCCCTTGATCGAGTATAACAAAGCCCCCTGATCAAATATAAAAAGTCCCCAGATTGAGTATAACAAAGTCCCCTCATCGAGTATAACAAATTCCCATGATCGAGCATAACAAAGGCACCCTGGTCGAGCATAACAAAGTCCCCTGGTCCAGTATAACAAAGTCCCCTGATCGAGTATAACAAAGACCTATGATCGAGTATAACAAAGTCCCCTGATAAAAGGGTATAACAAAATCCCCACTGATCGAGTATAACAAAGTCCCCTGATCGAGTATAACAAAGTCCCCTGATAAAGTATAACAAAGTCAGCGATCGAGCATAACAAAGGCACCCGGGTCGAGTATAACAAAGTCCCCTGGTCGAGTATAACAAAGTCCCCTGATCGAGTAAAACAAAGTCCCCTGGTCGAGTATAACAAAATCCCCTGATCGAATATAACAAAGCCCCCTGCTCTAGTAAAACAAAGTCCCCTGATTGAGTATAACAAAGTCCTCTGAACGAGTATTACAAAGTCACCTGATCGAGTATACCAAATTCCCTTGATCGAGTATAACAAAGTCCTCTGATCGAGTATAACAAAGTCCCCTGGTCGAGTAAAACAAATCCACTGATCGAGTATAACAAAGTCCCCTGATCGAGTATAACAAAGTCCCCTGATCGAGTATAACAAAGACCCCTGATCGAGTATAACAAAGTCCCCTGATCGAGTATATCAAAGCCCCCTGGTCGAGTATAGCAAAGTCTCCTGATCGAGTATAACAAAGTTCCCTGATCGAGTATAACAAAGTCCCCTGGTCGCATTATAACGAAGTCCCCCAGGTCGAGTATAACAAAGAATCCCATATCGAGTATAACAAAAAGCCCCATGATCGAGAATAACAAAGTCCCCTGATCCAGGTATAACAAAGCCCCCTGATCGAGTACAACAAGTCCCTGATCGAGTATAACAAAAGTCTCTAATCAAAGTATAACAAAGACCCCTGATCGAGTATAACAAAGTCCCCTGAAGAGTATAACAAAGCCCCCTCATCGAGTATAATAAAGTCCCCTCATCGAGTATAACAAAGTCCCCTCATCGAGTATAACAAAGACCCCGAATGGAGTATAACAAAGGGCCCTGATCGAGTATAACAAAGTCCCCTGATCGAGTATAACAAACACAACCCTGGTCGAGAATAACAAACGGCCCTGATCGAGTTTAACAAAGTCCCCTGATCGAATAAAACAAAGTCCCCTGGTTGAGTATAACAAAGTCCCCTGATCGAGTATAACAAAGCCTCCTGCTCGAGTAAAACAAAGTCCCCTAATTGAGTATAACAACGTCCTCTGATCGAGTATAACAAAGTCCCCTCATCGAGAAAAACAAAGGCCCCATGTCGACTATAGCAAACTCCCCTCGTCGTGTATAACAAAGGCCCCTGATCGAGTATAACAAAATCCCCTGATCGAGTATAACAAAGTCCCCTTATCGAGTATAACAAAAAGGCTCCTAGTCGAGCATAACAAAATCCCCTGGTCGAGTATAACAAAGTCTCCTCATCGAGTAAAACAAAGTCCCCTAATCGAGTATAACAAAGGCCCCTAATCGAGTATAACAAAGTCCCCTGATCGAGGATAACAAACCCCGGATCGAGTATAACAAAGGCCCCTGGTCGAGCATAACAATGGCCCCAGGTCGAATATAAACACGTCCCCTGATCGAGCATAACAAAGGCACCCTGGTCGAGTATAACAAAGTCCCCTGGTCGAGTATAACAAATCCCCCTTGATCGAGTATAACAAAGACCCCTGATCAAATATAAAAAGTCCCCTGATTCAGTATAACAATGTCACCTCATCGAGTATAACAAATTCCCATGATCGAGCATAACAAAGGCACCCTGGTAGAGTATAACAAAGTCCCCTGGTCGAGTATAACAAAGTCCCCTGATCGAGTATAACAAAGACCTCTGATCGTGTATAACAAAGTCCCCTGATCGAGTATAACAAAGCCTCCTGATCGAGTATAACAAAGTCCTCTGATCGAGTATAAGAAAGTCCCCTAATCGAGTGTAACAAAGTCCCCTGATCGAGTTTAATAAAGTCCCCTGATCGAGTATAACAAAGTCAACTGATCGAGCATAACAAAGGCACCCGGGTCGAGTATAACAAAGACCTCTGATTGAGTATAACAAAGTCCCCTGAGCGAATAAAAAATAGGCCCCTGGTCGAGCATAACAAAGTCCCCTGGTCGAGTATACCAAAGTCCCCTGATCGAGAGAAACAAAGTCACCTGATCGAGTAAAACAAAGTCCCCTAGTCAAGTATAACAAAGGCCCCTAATCGAGTATAACAAAGACCTCTGATTGAGTATAACAAAAGTCCCTTTGTTAGCAATAAAAAAATAGGCCCTGTCGAAAGCATAACAAAGTCCCTGGTCGAGTATACCAAAGTCCCCTGATCGAGAGTAATGTGCCCCCTCATCGAGAAAAACAAAGTCCCCTGATTGAGTATAACAAAGTACTCTGATCGAGTAAAACAAAGTCCCCTGGTGGAGTAAAACAAAGTCCCCTGATCGAATATAACAAAGTCCCCTCATCGAGTATAACAAAGTCCCCTGATCGAGTATAACAAAGGCCCCTGGTCCAGCATAACAACGTCCTTTGGTCGAGTATAACAAAGTCCCCTGATCGAGAGAAACAAAGTCCCCTGGTTGCATATAACAAAGTCCCCAGATCGAGTATAACAAAGTCCCCTGATCGAGTATAACATAGTCCCCTGATCGAGTATAACAAAAAGGCTCCTGGTCGAGCATAACTAAGTCCCCTGGTCGAGTATAACAAAGTCTCCTGATCGAGTAAAACAAAGTCCCCTGGTCGAGTATAACAAAGTCCAATGATCGAGTATAAGAAAGCACCCTGATCGAGAAAAACAAAGTCCCCTGATTGAGTATAACAAAGTCCCCTGATCGAGTTTAACAAACTCCCCTGATCGAGCATAACAAAGGCACCCTGATCGAGTATAACAAAGTCCCCTGGTCGAGTATAACGAATTCCCCTGATCGAGTATAACAAAGCCCCCTTGATCGAGTATAACAAAGACCCATGATCAAATATAAAAAGTCCCCTGATTGAGTATAACAAATTCCCCTCATCGAGTATAACAAATTCCCATGATCGAGCATAACAAAGGCACCCTGGTTGAGCATAACAAAGTCCCCTGGTCGAGTATAACAAAATCCCCTGATCGAGTATAACAAAGACCTCTGATCGAGTATAACAAAGTCCCCTGATCGAGTATAACAAAAGCCCACTGATCGAGTATAACAAAGTCCCCTGATCGAGTATAACAAAGTCCCCTGATCGAGTATAACAAAGTCAACTGATCGAGCATAACAAAGGCACCCGGGTCGAGTATAACAAAGTCCCCTGGTCGAGTATAACAAAGTCCCCTGATCGAGTAAAACAAAGTCCCCTGGTCGAGTATAACAAAGACCCCTGATCGAGAGAAACAAAGTCCCCTGGTCGAGTATAACAAATTCCCCTGGTCAAGTAAATCAAAGTCCCCTCATCGAGTATAACAAAGTCCCGGATCGTGTATAACAAAGTCCCCTGGTCGAGTATAACAAAGTCCCCTGATCGAATATAACAAAGGCCTCTGTTCGAGTATAACAAAGTCCCCTGAACGATTACAACGAAGTCCCCTGATCGAGTATAACAAAGTCCCCTGATCGAGTATAAAAAAGCCCCTGATCGTGTATAACAAAGGCCCCTGGTCGAGTATAACAAATTCCCCTGATCGAGTATAACAAAAAGGCCCCTGGTCGAGCATAACAATGTCCCCTGGTCGAGTATAACAAAGTCCCCTGATCGAATATAACAAAGCCCACTGCTCGAGTAAAACAAAGTCCCCTGATTGAGTATAACAAAGTCCTCTGAACAAGTATAAAAAAGTCACCTCATCGAGTATACCAAAGTCCCTTGATCGAGTATAACAAAGGCCCCTGATCGAGTATAACAAAGACCCTGAACGAGTACATGAAAATCCCCTGATCGAGTATAACAAAGTCCCCTGATCGAGTATAACAAAGAACTGGATCGAGCATAACAAAGGCCCCTGGTCGAGCAAAACAAAGTCCCCTGGTCGAGTATAACAAAGTCCCCTGATCGAGAGAAACAAAGTCCCCTGGTCGAGTATAACAAATTCCCCTGGTCAAGTAAATCAAAGTCCCCTCATCGAGTATAATAAAGTCCCGTGATCGAGTATAACAAAGTCCCCTAATCGAGTATAACAAAGCCCCGGATCAAGCATAGCAAAGCCCCTGGTCGAGCATAACAAAGTCCCCTGGTCAAGTATAACAAAGTCCCCTGATCGAGTATAACAAAGTCCCCTGATCGAGTATAACAAAGTCCCCTTATCGAGTATAACAAAAAGGCTCCTGGTCGAGCATAACAAAATCCCCTGGTCGAGTATAACAAAGTCTCCTCATCTAGTAAAACAAAGTCCCCTAATCGAGTATAACAAAGGCCCCTAATCGAGTATAACAAAGTCCCCTGATCGAGGATAACAAAGCCCCGGATCGAGCATAACAAGCGCCCCTTGGTCGAGCATAAAGTCTTGGTCGATATAACAAAGTCCTACAACAAAAACAAAAGCCTCCTGCTCGAGTAAAACAAAGTCCCCTGATCGAGTATAACAAAGTCCCCTGATCGAGTATAACAAAGTCTCCTTATCGAGTATAACGAAAAGGCTCCTCGTCGAGCATAACAAAGTCCCCTGATCGAGTATAACAAAGCCCCCTGATAGAGAAAAACAAAGTCCCCTGATTGAGTATAGCAAAGTCCCTTGATCGAGTATAACAAAGTCCCCTGATCGAGCATAACAAAGGCACCCTGGTCGAGTATAACAAAGCCCCCTGATCGAGTATGACAAAGTCCCATGAACGAATATAACAAAGTCACCTGATCGAGTATAACAAAGTCCCCTGAATGAGTATAGCAAAGGCCCCCGATCGAGTATAACAAAGGCACCTGACCGAGTATAACAAAGTCCCCTGGTCGAGTATAACAAAGTCCTCTGATCGAGTAAGACAAAGTCCCCAGGACGAGTATAACAAAGTCCCCTGATTGAGAATAACAAAGTCCTCTGATCGAGTATAACAAAGTCCCATGGTCGAGCATAACAAAGGCCCCAGGTCGAGTATAAAAACGTCCCCTGATCGAGCATAACAAAGGCACCCTGGTCGAGTATAACAAAGTCCCCTGGTCGGGTATAACAAAGTCCCCTGATCGAGTATAACGAAGGCCCCTGATCGAGTATAACAAAGTCACCTGATCGAGTATAACAAAGCCCCTTGATCGAGTATAACAAAGACCCCTGATCAATTATACTCATCAAGTATAACAAATTCCCATGATCGAGCATAACAAAGGCACCCTGGTAGAGTATAACAAAGTCCCATGGTCGAGTATAACAAAGTCCCCTGATCGAGTATAACAAAGACCTCTGATCGAGTATAACAAAGTCCCCTGATCGAGTATAACAAAGCCCCTGATCGAGTATAACAAAGTCCCCTGATCGAGTGTAACAAAGTCCCCTGATCGAGTTTAATAAAGTCCCCTGATCGAGTAAAACAAAGTCCCATGGTCAAGTATAACAAAGGCCCCTAATCGAGTATAACAAAGACCTCTCATTGAGTATAACAAAGTCCCCTGAGCGAATAAAAAAAGGCCCCTCGTCGAGCATAAGAAAGTCCCCTGGTCGAGTATACCAAAGTCCCCTGATCGAGTAAAACAAACTCCAAAGGCGAGTATAACAAAGTCCCCTGATCAAGAGAAACAAAGTCACCTGATCGAGTATAACAAAGTTTCCTAGTCAAGTATAACAAAGGCCCCTAATCGAGTATAACAAAGACCTCTGATTGAGTATAACAAAGTCCCCTGAGCGAATAAAAAAAAGGCCCCTAGTCGAGCATAACAAAGTCCCCTGCTCGAGTATACCAAAGTCCCCTGATCGAGTAAAACAAAGTCCACTGGTCGAGTATAACAAAGTCCCCTGATCGAGAGAAACATAGTCCCCTGGTCGAGTATAACAAAGTCCCCTGATCGAGTATAACAAAGCCCCCTCATCGAGAAAAACAAAGTCCCCTCATTGAGTATAACAAAGTACTCTGATCGAGTATAACAAAGTCCCCTGGTCGAGTAAAACAAAGTCCCCTGATCGAGTATAACAAAGTCCCCTGATCGAGTATAACAAAGTCCCCTGATCGAGTATAACAAAGGCCCCTGATCGAGTATAACAAAGTCCCCTGATCGAGTATAACAAAGCCCTGGATCGAGCATAACAAAGGCCCCTGGTCGAGCATAACAAAGTCCCCTGGTCGAGTATAACAAAGTCCCCTGATCGAGAGAAACAAAGTCCCCTGGTCGCATGTAACAAAGTCCCCTGATCGAGTATAACAAAGTCCCCTGATCGAGTATAAAAAAGTCCCTTGAACGAGTATAACAAAAAGGCTCCTGGTCGAGCATAACTAAGTCCCCTGGTCGAGTATAACAAAGTCTCCTGATCGAGTAAAACAAAGTCACCTGGTCGAGTATAACAAAGTCCAATGATCGAGTATAACAAAGCCCCCTGATCGAGAAAAACAAAGTCCCTGATTGAGTATAACAAAGTCCCCTGATCGAGTATAACAAAGTCCCCTGATCGAGCATAACAAAGGCACCCTGATCGAGTATAACAAAGTCCCCTGGTCGAGTATAACGAAGTAACCTTATCGAGTATAACAAAGCCCCCTTGATCGAGTATAACAAAGCCCCATGATCAAATATAAAAAGTCCCCTGATTGAGTATAACAAATTCCCCTCATCGAGTATAACAAATTCCAATGATCGAGCATAACAAAGGCACCCTGGTCGAGCATAACAAAGTCCCCTGGTCGAGTATAACAAAATCCCCTGATCGAGTATAACAAAGACCTCTGATCGAGTATAACAAAGTCCCCTGATCGAGTATAGCAAAAGCCCCCTCATCGAGTATAACAAAGTCCCCTGATCGAGAATAACAAAGTCCCCTGATCGAGTATAAAAAAGTCCCTTGATCGAGTATAACAAAAAGGCTCCTGGTCGAGTATAAGAAAGTCCCCTGGTCGAGTATACCAAAGTCCCCTGATCGAGTAAAACAAACTCCAAAGGCGAGTATAACAAAGTCCCCTGATCAAGAGAAACAAAGTCACCTGATCGAGTATAACAAAGTTTCCTAGTCAAGTATAACAAAGGCCCCTAATCAAGTATAACAAAGACCTCTGATTGAGTATAACAAAGTCCCCTGAGCGAATAAAAAAAAGGCCCCTAGTCGAGCATAACAAAGTCCCCTGCTCGAGTATACCAAAGTCCCCTGATCGAGTAAAACAAAGTCCACTGGTCGAGTATAACAAAGTCCCCTGACCGAGAGAAACATAGTCCCCTGGTCGAGTATAACAAAGTCCCCTGATCGAGTATAACAAAGCCCCCTCATCGAGAAAAACAAAGTCCCCTCATTGAGTATAACAAAGTACTCTGATCGAGTATAACAAAGTCCCCTGGTCGAGTAAAACAAAGTCCCCTGATCGATTATAACAAAGTCCCCTGATCGAGTATAACAAAGTCCCCTCATCAAGTATAACAAAGGCCCCTGATCGAGTATTACAAAGTCCCCTGATCGAGTATAACAAAGCCCCGGATCGAGCATAACAAAGGCCTTTGGTCGAGCATAACAAAGTCCCCTGGTCGAGTATAACAAAGTCCCCTGATCGAGAGAAACAAAGTCCCCTGGTCGCATATAACAAAGTCCCCTGATCGAGTATAACAAAGTCCCCTGATTGAGTATAACAAAGTCCCCTGATCGAGTATAACAAAAAGGCTCCTGGTCGAGCATAACTAAGTCCCCTGGTCGAGTATAACAAAGTCTCCTGATTGAGTAAAACAAAGTCCCCTGGTCGAGTATAACAAAGTCCAATGATCGAGTATAACAAAGCCCCCTGATCGAGAAAAACAAAGTCCCCTGATTGAGTATAACAAAGTACCCTGATCGAGTATAACAAAGTCCCTGATCGAGCATAACAAAGGCACTTGATCGAGTATATAACGAAGGCCCCTGATCGAGTATAACAAAGTCCCCTGATCGAGTATAACAAAGCCCCCTTGATCGAGTATAACAAAGCCCCATGATCAAATATAAAAAGTCCCCTGATTGAGTATAACAAATTCGCCTCATCGATTATAACAAATTCCCATGATCGAGCATAACAAAGGCACCCTGGTCGAGCATAACAAAGTCCCCTGGTCGAGTATAACAAAGTCCCCTGATCGAGTATAACAAAGACCTCTGATCGAGTATAACAAAGTCCCCTGATCGAGTATAACAAAAGCCCACTGATCGAGTATAACAAAGTCCCCTGATCGAGTATAACAAAGTCCCCTGATCGAGTATACAAAAAGGCCCTTGATCGAGTATAACAAAAAGGCTCCTGGTCGAGTATATAAGAAAGTCCCTGGTCGAGTATAATAAAAGTCCCCTTGATCGAGTAAAACAAAGTCCCCTGGTCGAGTATAACAAAGTCCCCTGATCGAATATAACAAAGCCCCCTGAACGAGTAAAACAAAGTCCCCCGATTGAGTATAACAAAGTACTCTGAACGCGTATTACAAAGTCACCTGATCAAGTATACCAAATTCCCTTGATCGAGTATAACAAAGTCCTCTGATCGAGTATAACAAAGTCCCCTGGTCGAGTGAAACAAAGTCCACTGATCGAGTATAACAAAGTCCCCTGATCGAGTATAACAAAGTCCCCTGATCGAGTATAACAAAGGGCCCTGATCGAGTATAACAAAGTCCCCTGATCGAGTATAACAAAGTCCCCTGATCGAGTATATCAAAGCCCCCTGGTCGAGTATAGCAAAGCCTCCTGATCGAGTATAACAAAGTCCCCTGGTCGAGTATAACAAAGCCCCATGATCGCGTATAACAAAGTCCCCAGGTCGAGTATACAAAGTCCCCTAATCGAGTATAAAAAAGTCCCCTTATCGAGTATAACAAAGTCCCTCATCGAGTATAACAAAGCCCCATGATCGAGAATAACAATGTCCCCTAATCGAGTAGAACAAAGCCCCTGATCGAGTACAACAAAGTCCCCTGATCGAGTATAACAAAGTCTCCTAATCGAGTATAACAAAGACCCCTGATCGAGTATAACAAAGTTCCCTGAAGAGTATAACAAAGCCCCCTCATCGAGTATAATAAAGTCCCCTCATCGAGTATAACAAAGTCCCCTCATCGAGTATAACAAAGACCCCTAATGGAGTATAACAAAGGGCCCTGATCGAGTATAACAAAGTCCCCTGATCGAGTATAACAAACACAACCCTGGTCGAGTATAACAAACGGCCCTGATCGAGTTTAACAAAGTCCCCTGATCGAATAAAACAAAGTCCCGTGGTTGAGTATAACAAAGTCCCCTGATCGAGTATAACAAAGCCTCCTGCTTGAGTAAAACAAAGTCCCCTGATTGAGTATAACAACGTCCTCTGATCGAGTATAACAAAGTCCCCTCATCGAGAAATAACAAAGGCCCCATGTCGACTATAGCAAACTCCCCTCGTCGTGTATAACAAAGGCCCCTGATCGAGTATAACAAAATCCCCTGATCGAGTATAACAATGCCCCCCTGATCGAGTATAACAAAGACCCCTGGTCAATTATAAAAAGTCCCCTGATCGAGTATAACAAAGTCCGCTGATCGAGTATAACAAAGGCCCCTGATCGAGTATAACAAAGTCCCCTGATCGAGTATAAGAAAGTCCCCTCATCGAATGTAACAAAGCCCCCTGATCGAGTATAATAAAGTCCCCTGATCGCGTAAAACAAAGTCCCCTGGTCGAGTATAACAAAGGCCCCTGATCGAGTATAAGAAAGACCTCTGATTGAGCATAACAAAGTCCCCGTCGCATAAATAAAAGGCCGATGATCGAGTAAAACAAAGTCCCTGGTCGAGTAAAACAAAGTCCCCTGATTGAGTATAACAAAGCCTCTGATCGAGTAAACAAAGTCCCCTGATTGAGTATAACAAAGTAGTTCGACTGGAGTATAACAAAGTCCCCTCATCGAGCATAAATAAAGGTCCTGGTCGAGTATAACAACGTCCCCTGGTCGAGTATAACAAAGTCCCCTGACGAGATAACAAAGTCCCATGATCGAGTATAACAAAGCCCTCATCGAGTATAACAAAGGCGTTATAATAGAGTATAACAGAGCACCATGATCGAGTATAACAAATCTCGTGGAATCTATATATAAGAAAGTCACCTGATCGAGTATACCAAAAGTCCTCTGATCGAGTATATAACAAAGTACCCTGATCGAGTATATAACAAAGTCCCCATCAAGTATAACAAAAGTCCCTCATCGAGTATAACAAAGACCCCTAATGGAGTATACCAAAGGGCCCTGATCGAGTATAACAAAGTCCTCTGATCGAGTATAACAAAAAGACCCCTGGTCGAGTATAACAAAGTCCCCTGATCGAGGAAATCAAAGTCCCATGGTCAAGTATAACAAAGTCCCCTAATCGAGTATAACAAAGCCCCCTGGTCGAGTATAACAAAGGCCCCTGATCGAGTATAAGAAAATTCCCTGATCGAGAATAAGAAAATTCCCTGATCGACTATAACAAAGCCGCCTGGTCGAGTATAACAAAGTTCCTTGATCGAATATAACAAAGTCCCCTTGGTACGAGTATAACAAAGCCCCATGATCGAGTATAACAAAGTCCCCTGATCGGGTATAGCAAAGGCGCCTGATCGAGTATAACAAAATCCCCTGGACGAGTATAACAAAGTCCCCTAATCGGTATAACATAGTCCCCTTATCATGTATACCAAAGTCCCCAGAACGAGTATAACAAAGTCACCTGATCGAGTATAACAAATTCCCCTGATCGAGAATAAGAAAATTCCCTGATCGACTATAACAAAGCCGCCTGGTCGAGTATAACAAAGTCCCCTGGACGAGTATAACAAAGGCCCCTAATCGAGAATAACAAAGTCAACTGATCGAGCATAACAAAGGCACCCTGGTCGAGTATAACAAAGTCCCCTGATCGAGTATATCAAAGTCCCCTGATCGAGTATAACAAAGGCCCCTGCTCGAGTATAACAAAGTCCCCTGATCGAGTATAACAAAGTCCCCTGATAGAGTATATCAAAGCCCCCTGGTCGAGTATAGCAAAGTCTCCTGATCGAGTATAACAAAGCTCCCTCATCGAGTATAACAAAGTCCCCTGGTCGAGTATAACAAAGCCCCATGATCGCGTATAACAAAGTCCCCAGGTCGAGTATACAAAGTCCCCTAATCGAGTATAAAAAAGTCCCCTTATCGAGTATAACAAAGACCCTCATCGAGTATAACAAAGCCCCATGATCGAGAATAACAAAGTCCCCTGATCGAGTATAACAAAGCCCCCTGATCGAGTACAACAAATCCCCTGATCGAGTAAAACAAAGTCTTCTGATCGAGTATAACAAAGACCCCTGATCGAGTATAACAAAGTCCCCTGAAGAGTATAACAAAGCCCCCTGATCGAGTATAACAAAGTCCCCTCATCGAGTATAACAAAGTCCCCTGATCGAGTATAATAAAGACCCCTAATGGAGTATAACAAAGGGCCCTGATTGAGTATAACAAACAGACCCCTGGTCGAGTATAACAAAGGGCCCTGATCGAGTTTAACAAAGTCCCCTGATCGAATAAAACAAAGTCCCATGGTTGAGTATAACAAAGTCCCCTGATCGAGTATAACAAAGCCTCCTGCTCGAGTAAAACAAAGTCCCCTGATTGAGTATAACAACGTCCTCTGATCGAGTATAACAAAGTCCCCTCATCGAGCATAACAAAGGCCCCTTGTCGAGTATAGCAAATTCGCCTCGTCGAGTATAACAAAGGCCCCTGATCGAGTATAACAAAGTCCCCTGATCGAGTATAACAATGCCCTCCTGATCGAGTATAACAAAGACCCCTGGTCAAATATAAAAAGTCCCCTCATCGAGTATAACAAAGTCCCCTGGTCGAGTATAACAAAGACCCCTGATCGAGTATAACAAAGTCCCCTGAAGAGTATAACAAAGCCCCCTGATCGAGTATTACAAAGTCCCCTCATCGAGTATAACAAAGTCCCCTAATCGAGTATAACAAAGACCCCTAATGGAGTATAACAAAGGGCCCTGATCGAGTTTAACAAAGTCCCCTGATCGAATAAAACAAAGTCCCCTGGTTAGAGTATAACAAAGTCCCCTGATCGAGTATAATAAAGCCTCCTGCTCGAAAGTAAACAAAAGTCCCCTGATCGAGTATATAACAAAGTCCCTGATCGAGTATAACAAAGTTCTTATCGAGTATAACGAAAAGGTTCTTCGTCGAGCACATAACAAAGTCCCCTGATCGAGTATAACAAAGCCCCCTGATAGAGAAAAACAAAGTCCCCTGATTGAGTATAACAAAGTCCCTTGATCGAGTATAACAAAGTCCCCTGATCGAGCATAACAAAGGCACCCTGGTCGAGTATAACAAAGCCCCCTGATCGAGTATGACAAAGTCCCATGAACGAATATAACAAAGTCACCTGATCGAGTATAACAAAGTCCCCTGAATGAGTATAGCAAAGGCCCCCGATCGAGTATAACAAAGGCACCTGACCGAGTATAACAAAGTCCCCTGGTCGAGTATAACAAAGTCCTCTGATCGAGTAAGACAAAGTCCCCAGGACGAGTATAACAAAGTCCCCTGATTGAGAATAACAAAGTCCTCTGATCGAGTATAACAAAGTCCCATGGTCGAGCATAACAAAGGCCCCAGGTCGAGTATAAAAACGTCCCCTGATCGAGCATAACAAAGGCACCCTGGTCGAGTATAACAAAGTCCCCTGGTCGGGTATAACAAAGTCCCCTGATCGAGTATAACGAAGGCCCCTGATCGAGTATAACAAAGTCACCTGATCGAGTATAACAAAGCCCCTTGATCGAGTATAACAAAGACCCCTGATCAATTATACTCATCAAGTATAACAAATTCCCATGATCGAGCATAACAAAGGCACCCTGGTAGAGTATAACAAAGTCCCATGGTCGAGTATAACAAAGTCCCCTGATCGAGTATAACAAAGACCTCTGATCGAGTATAACAAAGTCCCCTGATCGAGTATAACAAAGCCCCCTGATCGAGTATAACAAAGTCCCCTGATCGAGTATAAGAAAGTCCCCTGATCGAGTGTAACAAAGTCCCCTGATCGAGTTTAATAAAGTCCCCTGATCGAGTAAAACAAAATCCCCTGGTCAAGTATAACAAAGGCCCCTAATCGAGTATAACAAAGACCTCTTATTGAGTATAACAAAGTCCCCTGAGCGAATAAAAAAAAGGCCCCTCGTCGAGCATAAGAAAGTCCCCTGGTCGAGTATACCAAAGTCCCGTGATCGAGTAAAACAAAGTCCGAAGGCGAGTACAACAAAGTCCCCTGA
>NW_024755159.1:0-51807 GCF_018991925.1 Homarus americanus
GGGACTTTGTTATACTCGATCAGGGGATATGTTATACTCGATCAGAGGACTTTGTTTTACTCGATCACTGGACTTTTGTTATACTCGATCAGGGAACTTTTTTATACTCGACCAGAGGCCTTTGTTATACTCGATCAGGGGACTTTGTTATACTCGAAAAGGGGACTTTGTTATACTCGATAAGGGGAATATTTTATACTCGATAATGGGATTTAATGTTAGACTCGAACAGGGGACTTTGTTATACTCGACCAGGGGACTTTGTTATACTCGATCAGGGGATATGTTAAACTCGATCAGGGGACTTTGTTATACTCGATCAGGGGACTTTGTTATACTTGATTAGGGGACTTTGTTATAATCAATCAGGGGACTTTGTTATACTCGTCCAGGGGGCTTTGTTATACTTGATCAGAGGACTTTGTTATACTTGACCAGGGGCATTTGTTATGCTCGATTAGAAAACTTTGTTATACTCGACCAGGGGACTTTGTTATACTCCACCAGAGACTTGTTATACTCGATCAGGGGATATGTTATACTCGATCAGGGGACTTTGTTATACTGGGTTCAGGGGACTTTGTTATACTCGTCAAGGGGGCTTTGTTATACTAGCATCAGAGGACTTTGTTATACTCGATGAGGGGACTTTGTCTTACTCGATGAGGAACCATTGTTATACTCGACCAGGGGACTTTGTTATAATCGATTAGGGGACTTTGTTATGCTCGATCTGGGGACTTTGTTAAACTGGGCCCGGAGACGTTGTTATACTCGAGCAGGGGATATGTTATACTCGATCAGGGGACTTTGTTATACTGGAGCAGGGGTCTTTGTTATACTCGATCAGGGGACTTTGTTATACTCGATCAGGGAACTTTGTTATACTCATCCAGGGGGCTTTGTTATACTCGATCAGGGGACTTTGTCTTACTCGATCAGGGCCCTTTGCTATACTCGACCGGGGGACTTTGTTATAATCGATCAAGGGGCTTTGGTATGCTCGATCTAGGGACTTTGTTATTCTGGGCAAGGGGGCTTTTTTATACTCGATCAGGGGACTTTGTTACACTGGACCAGAGGACAATTTTATACGCGATCAGGGGACTTTGTTACACTGGACCAGAGGACATTTTTATACTCGATTAGGGGACTTTGTTATACTCAATTAGGGGACTTTTGTTACACTCGATCAGGGGACTTTGTTATTCTCGACCAGGGGCCTTTGTTATACTCGATCAGGGGACTTTGTTATACGCGATCAGGAGACTTTGTTATACTCGATTAGGGGCCTTTGTGATACTCGATCAGGGGACTTTCTTATACTCCACCAGGGACTTTCTTATATTCGATCACGGGATATGTAATACTCGATCAGGGGACTTTGTTATACACGATCAGGGGTCTTTGTTATACTCGTCCAGGGGGCTTTGTTATACTCGATTAGGGGACTTTGTTATACTCGATCATTGGACTTTGTCTCATTCGATCAGGGCCTTTGTTATACTCGACCTGGGACTTTGTTATACCGATCAGGGACTTTGTTGGCGCCTGATCTGGGGACTTTTGTTATACTGGGCCAGGAGACTTGTAATACTTTGATTAGGGATATGTTATACTCGATCAGGGACTTTTAAGTACTGACCAGGGACTTTGCTATACTCGATCATGGGACTTGTTATACTCGATCAGGGAACTTTGTTATACTCGTCCAGGGGGCTTTGTTATATTCGATTAGGGGACTTTGTTATACTCGATCAGGGGACTTTGTCTTACTCGATCAGGGCCCTTTGCTATTCTCGACCAGGGGACTTTGTTATAATCGATCAGGGGACATTGTTTTGCTCGATCTGGGACTTTGTTATACTCGATCAGTGGACTTTCCTATATTTGACCAATGGACTTTGCTAAACTCGATGAGGGGCCTTGGTTATACTCGATCAGGGGACTTTGTTATACTCGACCAGGGGACTTTGTTATACTCGATCAGGGGACTTTGTCATAATCGACCAGAGGACTTTGTTATACTCGATCAGAGGATATGTTATACTCGATCAGGGGACTTTGTCATACTCGACCAGAGGACTTTGTTATACTCGATCAGAGGATATGTTATACTCGATCAGGGGGCTTTGTTATACTCGATGAGGTGACTTTGCTATACTCGACCAGGGGAATTTGTTATCCTGGACCAGGGGACTTTGTTATACTCGATCAGGGGACTTTGTTATACTCGATCAGGGGACTTTGTTATACTCGCCCAGGGGGGCTTTTTTATACTCGACAGGGGACTTTGTTATACTCGATCAGAGAACTTTGTCTTACTCGATCAGGGCCCTTTGCTATACTCGACCAGGGGACTTTGTTATAATCGATCAGGGTACTTTGTTATGCTCGATATGGGGACTTTGTTATACTGGGCCAGGGGACTTTTTTATACTCGATCAGAGGACTTTGTTATACTCGATCACTGAACTTTTGTTATACTCGATCAGGGAACTTTTCTATACTCGACTAGAGGCCTTTGTTATACTCGATCAGGGGACTTTGTTATACTCGAAAAGGGGACTTTGTTATACTCGATAAGGGGAATATTTTATACTCGATAATGGGATTTAATGTTAGACTCGAACAGGGGATTTTGTTATACTCGACCAGGGGACATTGTTATACTCGATCAGGGGATATGTTATACTCGATCAGGGGACTTTGTTATACTCGATCAGGGGACTTTGTTATACTTGATTAGGGGACTTTGTTATAATCGATCAGGTGACTTTGTTATACTCGTCCAGGGGGCTTTGTTATACTTGATCAGAGGACTTTGTTATACTCGACCAGGGGCCTTTATTATGCTCGATTAGAAAACTTTGTTATACTCGACCAGGGGACTTTCTTATACTCCACCAGAGACTTGTTATACTCGATCAGGGGATATGTTATACTCGATCAGGGGACTTTGTTATACTCGGTTGAGGGGACTTTGTTATACTCGTCAAGGGGGCTTTGTTATACTAGCATCAGAAAACTTTGTTATACTCGATGAGGGGACTTTGTCTTACTCGATCAGGAACCTTTGTTATACTCGACCAGGGGACTTTGTTATAATCGATTAGCGGACTTTGTTATGCTCGATATGGGGACTTTGTTAAACTGGGCCAGGAGACGTTGTTATACTCGATCAGGGGATATGTTATACTCGATCAGGGGACTTTGTTATACTGGAGCAGGGGACTTTGTTATACTCGATCAGGGGACTTTGTTATACTCGATTAGGGAACTTTGTTATACACATCCAAGGGGCTTTGTTATACTCGATCAGGAGACCTTGTTATACTCGATCAGGGGACTTTGTCTTACTCGATCAGGGCCCTTTGCTATACTCGACCGGGGGACTTTGTTATAATCGATCAAGGGTCTTTGGTATGCTCGATCTAGGGACTTTTTTTATTCTTGGCAAGGGGGCTTTTTTATACTCGATCAGGGACTTTGTTACACTGGACCAGAGGACATTTTTATACTCGATCAGGGGACTTTGTTACACTGGACCACAGGACATTTTTATACTCGATTAGGGGACTTTGTTATACTCGATTAGGGGACTTTTGTTACACTCGATCAGGGGACTTTGTTATTCTCGACCAGGGGCCTTTGTTATACTCGATTAGGGGACTTTGTTATACTCGATATGGGGACTTTGTTATACTCGATAAGGGGAATTTGTTATACTCGAAAAGGGGACTTTCTTAGACTCGAACAGGGGACTTTGTTATACTCGACCAGGGGACTTTGTTATACTCGATTAGGCGGCTTTGTTATATTCGTTCAGGGGACTTTCTTATGCTCGATGTGGGGCCTTTGTTATACTCGATAAGGGGCATTTGTTATACTAGATCAGGGGACTTTGCTATACTTTAATTAGGACTTTATACTCGACCAGGGGCCTTTGTTATACTCGATTAGGGGACTTTCTTATACTCGATAACGGGACTTTGTTATACTCGATAAGGGGAATTTGTTATACTCGATAAGGGGACTTTGTTATACCCGATCAGGGGACTTTCTTATACTCGATTAGAGGCCTTTTTTGGACTCGATCAGGGGACTTTGTTATACTCGATCAGGAGGCTTTCTTATACTCGATCAGGGACTTTGCTATACTCGACCAGGGGACTTTGTTATTCTCGAACAGGGGACTTTGTTATACTCGACCAGGGGACTTTGTTATACTCGATTAGGCGGCTTTGTTATACTCGATTAGGGGACTTTCTTATACTCGACGAGGTCCTTTGTTATACTCGATCAGAGGCCTTTGTTATACTAGATGAGGGGACTTTGTTACACTCGATTAGGGGCCTTTTTTGGACTCGATGAGGGGCCTTTGTTATACTAGATCAGGAGACTTTGTTATACTCGATCAGGTGACTTTCTTATACTCGAGCAGGAGGCTTTGTTATATTCGATCAGGAGACTTTGTTATACTCGATCTGGAGGCTTTGTTATACTTGATCAGGGGACTTTGCTATATTCGATTAGGGGACTTTGTTATACTCGATCAGGGGACTTTGTTATACTCGAGCAGGGGACTTGGTTATACACGACCAGGGGACTTTGTTATACGCGATCAGGGATCTTTTTTATTCTAGACCAGTGGACTTTGTTATACTCGATCAGGGGATATGTTATACTCGATGAGGGGACTTTGTTGTACTCAACCAGAGGACTTTGTTATACTCGATCAGGGGACTTTGTTATACTCAATCAGGGGACTCAGTTATACTCGATTAGGAGCCTTTGTTATACTCGATGAGGGGGCTTTGTTATACTCGACCAGGACACTTTGCTATACTCGACCAGGGGAATTTGTTGTACTCGATCAGGGGGCTTTGTTATACTCGACGAGGGGACTTTTTTATACTTGATGAGGGGACTTTGTCATACTCGATCAGTGGACTTTCCTGTATTTGACCAATGGACTTTGCTATACTCGATGAGGGGCCTTTGTTATACTCGACCAGAGAACTTTGTTATACTCGATCAGGGGATATGTTATACTCGATCAGGGGACTTTGTTTCACTCGATTAGGGGACTTTGTTATACTTGATCAGAGGACTTTGTTATACTCAACCAGGGGCCTTTGTTATACTCGATTAGGGGACTTTGTTATACTCCACCAGGGACTTTTTTATACTCGATCAGGGGATATGTTTTACTCGATCAGGGGACTTTGTTATACTCGGTTCAGGGGACTTTGTTATACTCGTCCAGGTTGCTTTGTTATACTAGGATCAGGGGACTTTGTTATGCTCGATCAGGGGACTTTGTCTTACTCGATCAGGGCCATTTGTTATACTCGACCAGGGGACTTTGTTATAATCGATTAGGGGACTTTGTTATGCTGATCTGGGGACTTTGTTAAACTGGGCCAGGAGACGTTGTTATACTCTATCAGAGGATATGTTATACTTGATCAGGGGACTTTGTTTTACTGGACCAGGGGACTTTGTTATACTCGATTAGGGGACTTTGCTATACTCGATGAGGGAACTTTGTTATACTCGTCTAGGGGGCTTTGTTATACTCGATCAGGGGACTTTGTTACACTGGACCAGGGGACATTTTTATACTCGATCAGGGGACTTTGTTATACATGATCAGGGGACTTTTGTTACACTCGATCAGGGGACTTTGTTATACTCGACCAGGGGCCTTGTTATACTCGATCAGGGGACTTTGTTATGCGCGATCAGGAGACTTTGTTATACTCGATTAGGGGCCTTTGTGATACTCGAGCAGGGGACTTTCTTATACTCCACCAGGGACTTTCTTATATTCGATCAGGGGATATGTAATACTCGATCAGGGGACTTTGTTATACACGATCAGGGGTCTTTGTTATACTCGTCCAGGGGGCTTTGTTATACTCGATCAGGGGACTTTGTTATACTCGATCATTGGACTTTGTCTCATTCGATCAGGGCCTTTGTTATACTCGACCTGGGGACTTTGTTATAATCGATCAGGGGACTTTGTTACGCTCGATCTGGGGACTTTGTTATACTGGGCCAGGAGACTTTGTAATACTCGATTAGGGGATATGTTATACTCGATCAGGGGACTTTGTTATACTGGACCAGGGGACTATGTTATACTCGATCATGGGACTTTGTTATAATCGATCAGGGAACTTTGTTATACTCGTCCAGGGGGCTTTGTTATATTCGATTAGGGGACTTTGCTATACTCGATCAGGGGACTTTGTCTTACTCGATCAGGGCCCTTTGCTATTCTCGACGAGGGGACTTTGTTATAATCGATCAGGGGACATTGTTTTGCTCGATCTGGGACTTTGTTATACTCGATCAGTGGACTTTCCTATATTTGACCAATGGACTTTGCTAAACTCGATGAGGGGCCTTGGATATACTCGATCAGGGGACTTTGTTATACTCGACTAGGGGACTTTGTTATACTCGATCAGGGGACTTTGTCATAGTCGACCAGAGGACTTTGTTATACTCGATCAGAGGATATGTTATACTCGATCAGGGGACTTTGTCATACTCGACCAGAGGACTTTGTTATACTCGATCAGAGGATATGTTATACTCGATCAGGGGGCTTTGTTATACTCGATGAGGTGACTTTGCTATACTCGACCAGGGGACTTTGTTATCCTGGACCAGGGGACTTTGTTATACTCGATCAGGGGACATTGTTATACTCGATCAGGGGACTTTGTTATACTCGCCTAGGGGGGCTTGTTTATACTCGACAGGGGACTTTGTTATACTCGATCAGAGAACTTTGTCTTACTCGATCAGGGCCCTTTGCTATACTCGACCAGGGGACTTTGTTATAATCGATCAGGGTACTTTGTTATGCTCGATATGGGGACTTTGTTATACTGGGCCAGGGGACTTTTTTATACTCGATCAGAGGACTTTGTTATACTCGATTACTGAACTTTTGTTATACTCGATCAGGGAACTTTTTTATACTCGACTAGAGGCCTTTGTTATACTCGATCAGGGGACTTTGTTATACTCGATAAGGGGAATATTTTATACTCGATAATGGGATTTAATGTTAGACTCGAACAGGGGACTTTGTTATACTCGACCAGGGGGACGTGTTAGCATAACCGATCAGGATATGTTATAGTTGATCAGGGGACTTTGTTATACTTGATCAGGGGTCTTTGTTATACTCGATTAGGGAACTTTGTTATAATCGATCAGGGGACTTTGTTATACTCGATCAGGGGACTTTGTTATACTCAATGAGGGGACTTTGTTATACTCGATCAGGGGCCTTTATTTATGCCGATTAGAAAACTTTGCTGAAGCCGAGGACTTTCTTATACTCCTGAGAGACTTGGTATATACTCGATCAGAGATATGTTTATACTCGATGGGGGACTTTGTTATATACTCGGTTCAGGGGACTTTGTTATACTCGTCCAGGGGGCTTTGTTATACTAGCATCAGAGGACTTTGTTATACTCGATGAGGGGACTTTCACTTACTCGATGAGGAACCTTTGTTATACTCGACCAGGGGACTTTGTTATAATCGATTAGGGGACTTTGTTATGCTCGATCTGGGGAATTTGTTAAACTGGGCCAGGAGAGGTTGTTATACTCGATCAGGGGATATGTTATCCTCGATCAGGGGACTTTGTTATACTGGAGCAGGGGACTTTGTTATACTCGATCAGGGGACTTTGTTATACTCGATCAGTGAACTTTGTTATTCTCATCCAGGGGGCTTTGTTATACTCGATGAGGGGACTTTGTTGTACTCGATCAAGGGACTTTGTCTTACTCGATCAGGGCCCTTTGCTATACTCGACCGGGGGACTTTGTTGCAATCGATCAAGGGTCTTTGGTATGCTCGATCTAGGGACTTTGTTATTCTGGGCAAGGGGGCTTTTTTATACTCGATCAGGGGACTTTGTTACACTGGACCAGAGGACATTTCTATCCTCGATCAGGGGACTTTGTTACACTGAACCAGAGGACATTTTTATACTCGATTAGGGGACTTAGTTATACTCGATTAGGGGACTTTTGTTACACTCGATCAGGGGACTTTGTTATACTCGACCAGGGGCCTTTTTTATACTCGATTAGGGGACTTTATTATACTCGATATGGGGACTTTGTTATACTCGATAAGGGGAATTTGTTATTCTCGATAAGGGGACTTTGTTAAACTCGAATAGGGGACTTTGTTAAACTCTACCAGGGGACTTTGTAATACTCGATTAGGCGGCTTTGTTATACTCGATCAGGGGACTTTCTTATACTCGATGTGGGGCCTTTGTTATACTCGATAAGGGGCCTTTGCTATACTAGATGAGGGGACTTTGTTATACTCGATTAGAGGCCTTTTTGGACTCGATTAGGGGACTTTGTTATACTCGATCAGGGGACTTTGCTATACTCAACCAGGGGACTTTGTTATACTCGAGCAGGGGGCTTTGTTATACTCGATTAGGGGACTCTGTTATACTCGATCAGGACGCTTTGTTATATTCGGGATTAGACTTTTGCTATAGCCTTTAATTCAGGGGACTTTGTTATACTGAACAGGGACTTTGTTATACTGACCAGGGACTTTGTTAAACCTCGCTGATCAGAGCCTGCCATACTAGGATTAGGGGACTTGTTAAGCACCTCCATTAGGGGCCAGCCTTTTTTGACTCCGTTAGATGAGGGCCTTGTTTAATTAATTTTATACTCGAGCAGGGGGCTTTGTTATATTCGATCAGGGGACTTTGTTATACTCGATCAAGAGGCTTTGTTATACTTGATCAGGGGACTTTGCTATACTCGACCAGGGGACTTTGTTATAAACGAACCGGGAACTTTGTTATACTCGACCAGGGGACTTTTTTAAACTTGACCAGAGGACTTTGTTATATTCGATTAGGGGACTTTGTTATACTCGATCAGGGGACTTTGTTATACTCGAGCAGGGGACTTTGTTATAATCGATCCGGGGACTTTTTTATATTCGACCTTAGGACTTTGTTATATTCGATTAGGGGACTTTGTTATACTCGAACCAGGGGACTTTTTTATACTTGACCAATGGACTTTGTTCTACTCAATGAGGGGCCTATGTTATACTCGATCAGGGGACTTTGTTATACACGACCAGGAGACTTTGTTATACGCGATCAGGGGACATTTTTATACTCGACCAGAGGACTTTGTTATACTCGATCAGGGGATATGTTATACTCGATCAGGGGACTTTGTTATACTCAACCAGAGGACTTTGTTATACTCATATAGGGGACTTTGTTATACCTGATTTGGGGCCTTTTGTTGGCATTTGATGAGTGGGCTATTACACTTTGACCAGGAATTTTGTTATGCCTAAATCAGGACTTTGTTATACCTTATCAGGGGATATGCTCGGATTACGGGACTTTGTTATACTCGATCAGGGGACATTGTTATATTTGATTAGGGGACTTTGTTATACTCGATTAGGGGATTTTGTTATACTTGATCAGAGGACTTTGATAAACTCGACCAGGGGCCTTTGTTATGCTCGATTAGAAAACTTTGTTATACTTGATGAGGGGGTTTTGTTTTACTCGACCAGGGGACTTTTTATACTTGATCAGGAGACTTTGTCATACTCGATCAGTGGACTTTCCTATATTTGACCAATGGACTTTGCTATACTCGACGAGGGGTCTTTGTTATACTCGATCAGGGGACTTTATATACTCGACCAGGGGACTTTGTTGTCTCGATCAGGGGACTTTGTCATACTCGATCAGGGGACTTTGTCATACTCGACCAGAGGACTTTGTTATACTCGATCAGAGGATATGTTATACTCGATCAGGCGACTTTGTTATACTCGATCAGGGGACTTTATTATACTTGATTAGGGGACTTTGTTATACTCGATCAGGGGACTTTGTTACACTGGACCAGGGGACATTTTTATGCTTGATTAGGGGACTTTGTAATTCTCGATCAGGGGACTTTTGTTAAACTCGATCAGGGAACTTTGTTATACTCGACCAGGAGCCTTTGTTATACTCGATTAGGGGACTTTGTTATACTCGATAAGGGGACTTTGTTATACTCGATAAGGGGAATTTGTTATACTCGATAAGGGGACTTTGTTAGACTCGAACTAGGGACTTTGTTATACTCGACCAGGAAACTTTGTTATACTCGATTTGGCGGCTTTGTTATACTCGATCAGGGGACCTTCTTATACTCGATGTGGGGCCTTTGTTATACTCGATTAGGGGACTTTGTTATACTCGATTAGAGGCCTTTTTTGGACTCAATCAGGGGACTTTGTTATACTGGAGCAGGGGGCTTTGTTATACTCGATCAGGGGAGTTTGTTATACTCGATCAGGAGGCTTTGTTATACTCGATCAGGAGACTTTGCTACACTCGACCAGGGGACTTTGTTATACTCGATTAGTGGACTTTGTTATACTCGACCAGGGAACTTTTTTATCCTTGACCAATGGACTTTGTTATACTCGATGAAGGGCCTTTGTTTTACTCGATGAGGGGACTTTGTTATACTCGACCAGGGGACTTTGTTATACTCGATCAGGGGACTTTTTTATACTCGACCAGAGGACTTTGTTATACACAATCAGGGAATATGTTATACTTGATCAAGGGACTTTGTTATACTCAACAAGGGGACTTTGTTATACTCGATCAGGGGACTTTGTTATACTCTAAAGGGAACTTTATTATACTCGATCAGGGGACTTTGTTATACTCGATCAGAGGACTTTGTCTTACTCGATCAGGGCCCTTTGCTATACTCGACCAGGGGACTTTGTTATAATCGATCAGGGTACTTTGTTATGCTCGATATGGGGACTTTGTATACTGGGCCAGGGGACTTTTTTATACTCGATCAGGGGACTTTGTTATACTCGATCACTGGACTTTTGTTATACTCGATCAGGGGATTTAATGTTAGACTCGAACAGGGGACTTTGTTATACTCGACCAGGGGACTTTGTTATAATCGATCAGGGGATATGTTATACTCGATCAGGGGACTTTGTTATACTTGATCAGAGGACTTTGTTATACTCGACCAGGGGCCTGTGTTATGCTCGATTAGAAAACTTTGTTATACTCGACCAGGGGACTTTCTTATACTCCACCAGGGACTTGTTATACTCGATCAGGGGATATGTTTTACTCGATCAGGGACTTTGTTATACTCGATTAGAGGCCTTTTTTGGACTCAATGAGGACTTTGTTATACTCGAGCAGGGGGCTTTGTTATACTCGATTAGGGGACTTTGTTATACTCGATGAGGAGGCTTTGTTATACTCGATCAGGGGACTTTGCTATACTCGACCAGGGGACTTTGTTATACTCGATTAGTGGACTTTGTTATACTCGACCAGGGAACTTTTTTATCCTTGACCAATGGACTTTGTTATACTCGATGAAGGGCCTTTGTTTTACTCGATGAGGGGACTTTGTTATACTCGACCAGGGGACTTTGTTATACTCGATCAGGGGACTTTTTTATACTCGACCAGAGGACTTTGTTATACACAATCAGGGAATATGTTATACTTGATCAAGGGACTTTGTTATACTCAACAAGGGGACTTTGTTATACTCGATCAGGGGACTTTGTTATACTCTAAAGGGGACTTTGTTTATACTCGAAGAGACTTTGTTATACTCAGGGAATTGTTATACTCGATCAAGGGATTTTGCTATACTCGACCAGGGGACTTTGTTATAATCGATCAGGGTACTTTGTTATGCTCGATATGGGGACTTTGTTATACCGGGCCAGGGGACTTTTTTATACTCGATCAGGGGACTTTGTTATACTCGATCACTGGACTTTTGTTATACTCGATCAGGGGATTTAATGTTAGACTCGAACAGGGGACTTTGTTATACTCGACCAGGGGACTTTGTTATAATCGATCAGGGGATATGTTATACTCGATCAGGGGACTTTGTTATACTCGATCAGGGGACTTTGTTATACTTGATTAGGGGACTTGTTATACTCGATCAGGGAGTTTGTTATACTTGATCAGAGGACTTTGTTATACTCGACCAGGGGCCTGTGTTATGCTCGATTAGAAAACTTTGTTATACTCGACCAGGGGACTTTCTTATACTCCACCAGGGACTTGTTATACTCGATCAGGGGATATGTTATACTCGATCAGGGGACTTTGTTATACTCGGTTCAGGGGACTTTGTTATACTCGTCCAGGGGGCTTTGTTATACTAGCATCAGAGGACTTTGTTATACTCGATGAGGGGACTTTGACTTACTCGATGAGGAACCTTTGTTATACTCGACCAGGGGACTTTGTTATAATCGATTAGGGGACTTTGTTATGCTCGATCTGGGGAATTTGTTAAACTGGGCCAGGAGACGTTGTTATACTCGATCTGGGGACTTTGTTACACTGAACCAGAGGACATTTTTAAACTCTATTAAAGGACTTAGTTATCCTCGATTAGGGGACTTTTGTTACACTCGATCAGGGGACTTTGTTATACTCGACCAGGGGCCTTTTTTATACTCGATTAGGGGACTTTGTTATACTCGATATGGGGACTTTGTTATACTCGATAAGGGGAATTTGTTATTCTCGATAAGGGGACTTTGTTAGACTCGAATAGGGGACTTTGTTATACTCTACCAGGGGAATTTGTAAAACTCGATTAGGCGGCTTTGTTATACTCGATCAGGGGACTTTCTTATACTCGATGTGGGGCCTTTGTATAATCGATAAGGGGCCTTTGTTATACTAGATCAGGGGACTTTGTTATACTCGATTAGAGGCCTTTTTGGACTCGATTAGGGGACTTTGTTATACTCGATCAGGGGACTTTGCTATACTCAACCAAGGGACTTTGTTATAGTCGAGCAGGGGGCTTTGTTATACTCGATTAGGGGACTCTGTTATACTCGATCAGGACGCTTTGTTATATTCGATCAGGGGACTTTGTTATATTCGATCAGGGGACTTTGTCTTACTCGATCATGGCCTTTGTTATACTTGACCAGGGGACTTTGTTTCACTCGATCATGGCCCTTTGCTATACTCGACCAGGTGACTTTGTTATACTCGATCAGAGGCCTTTGTTATACTAGATCAGGGGACTTTGTTACACTCGATTAGGGGCCTTTTTTGGACTCGATGAGGGGGCCTTTGTTATACTCGATCAGAAGACTTTGTTATACTCGATCAGGTGACTTTCTTTTACTCGAGCAGGGGGCTTTGTTATATTCGATCAGGGGACTTTGTTATATTCGATCAGGGGACTTTGTCTTACTCGATCATGGCCTTTGTTATACCTGACCAGGGGACTTTGTTTCACTCGATCATGGCCCTTTGCTATACTCGACCAGGTGACTTTGTTATACTCGATCAGAGGCCTTTGTTATACTAGATCAGGGGACTTTGTTACTCTCGATTAGGGGCCTTTTTTGGACTCGATGAGGGGGCCTTTGTTATACTCGATCAGGAGGCTTTGTTATACTTGCTCAGGGGACTTTGCTATACTCGACCAGGGGACTTTGTTATAAACGAACCGGGAACTTTGTTATACTCGACCAGGGGACTTTTATAAACTTGACCAGAGGACTTTGTTATATTCGATTAGGGGACTTTGTTATACTCGATTAGGGGACTTTGTTATACTCGAGCAGGGGACTTTTTTATACTCGACCAGAGGACTTTGTTATATTCGATTAGGGGACTTTGTTATACTCGAACCAGGGGACTTTTTTATACTTGACCAATGGACTTTGTTCTACTCAATGAGGGGCCTTTGTTATACTCGATAAGGGGACTTTGTTATACACGACCAGGAGACTTTGTTATACGCGATCAGGGGACATTTTTATACTCGACCAGAGGACTTTGTTATACTCGATCAGGGGATATGTTATACTCGATAAAGGGGACTTTGTTATACTCAAACAGAGGACTTTGTTATACTCATATAGGGGACTTTGTTATACTCGATTTGTGGTCTTTGTTATATTTGATGAGGGGGTTTTGTTATACTCGACCAGGGGACTTTGTTATGCTCGATCAGGGGACTTTGTTATACTCGATTAGGGGATATGTTATGCTCGATCAGGGGACTTTGTTATACTCGATCAGGGGACATTGTTATATTTGATTAGGGGACTTTGTTATACTCGATTAGGGGACTTTGTTATACTTGATAAGAGGGCTTTGATATACTCGACCAGGGGCCTTTGTTATGCTCGATTAGAAAACTTTGTTATACTCGACCATGGGACTTTGTTATACTCCACCAGGGCCTTTGTTATACTTGATCAGGGTATATGTTATACTCGATCAAGGGACTTTGTTATATCCGGTAGAGGGGACTTTGTTATATTCGATCAGGGGATTTTGTTATACACGACCAGGGGACTTTGTTATACGCGATCAGGGGACTTTTTATACTCGACCAGAGGACTTTGTTATACTCGATCAGGGGATATGTTATACTCGATCAGGGGACTTTGTTATACTCAACCAGAGGACTTTGTTATACTCGATCAGGGGACTTTGTTATACTCAATCAGGGGACTTTGTTATACTCGATTAGGGGCCTTTGTTATACTTGATGAGGGGGTTTTGTTTTACTCGACCAGGGGACTTTTTATACTTGATCAGGAGACTTTGTCATACTCGATCAGTGGACTTTCCTATATTTGACCAATGGACTTTGATATACTCGACGAGGGGTCTTTGTTATACTCGATCAGGGGACTATATATACTCGCCCAGGGGACTTTGTTGTACTCGATCAGGGGACTTTGTCATATTCGACCAGAGGACTTTGTTATACTCGATCAGGGGATATGTTATACTCGAACAGAGGACTTTGCTATACTCGATCAGGGGACTTTGTTATACTTGATTAGGGGACTATGTTATACTTGATCAGAGGACTTTGTTATACTTGATCAGAGGACTTTGTTAGACTCGACAAGGGGCCTTTGTTATGCTCAATTAGAAAACTTTGTTATACTCGACCAGGGGATTTGTTATACTCCACCAGGGACTTTGTTATACTCGATCAGGGGATATGTTATACTCGACAACTGGACTTTGTTATACTCGATAATGCGGCTTTGTTATACTCTATCAGGGGACTTTCTTATACTCGATTAGGGGCCTTTGTTATACTCGATTAGGGGCCTTTGTTATACTAGATCAGGGGACTTTGTTATACTCGATTAGAGGCCTTTTTTGGACTCGATTAGGGGCCTTTTTTATACTCGAGCAGGGAGCTTTGTTATACTCGATCAGGGGACTTTGTTATACTTGATCAGGAGGCTTTGTTATACTCGATGAGGGGACTTTGCTATACTCGACCAGGGGACTTCGTTATACTCGAGCAGGGGGCTTTGTTATACTCGATTAGGGGACTTTGTTATACTCGATCAGGAGGCTTTGTTACTCCATCAGGGGACTTTGCTATATACTCGACAGGGGACTTTGTTATACTCAGGGGATATGTTATTCGATCAGGGGACTTTGTTATACTCGATCAGGGGACTTTGTTATACTTGATTAGAGGACTTTGTTATACTCGACCAGGGGCCTGTGTTATGCTCGATTAGAAAACTTTGTTATACTCGACCAGGGGACTTTCTTATACTCCACCAGGGACTTGTTATACTCGATCAGGGGATATGTTATACTCGATCAGGGGACTTTGTTATACTCGGTTCAGGGGACTTTGTTATACTCGTCCAGGGGGCTTTGTTATACTAGCATCAGAGGACTTTGTTATGCACGATGAGGGGACTTTGACTTACTCGATGAGGAACCTTTGTTATACTCGACCAGGGGACTTTGTTATAATCGATTAGGGGACTTTGTTATGCTCGATCTGGGGAATTTGTTAAACTGGGCCAGGAGACGTTGTTATACTCGATCTGGGGACTTTGTTACACTGAACCAGAGGACATTTTTAAATTCTATTAAAGGACTTAGTTATCCTCGATTAGGGGACTTTTGTTACACTCGATCAGGGGACTTTGTTATACTCGACCAGGGGCCTTTTTTATACTCGATTAGGGGACTTTGTTATACTCGATATGGGGACTTTGTTATACTCGATAAGGGGAATTTGTTATTCTCGATAAGGGGACTTTGTTAGACTCGAATAGGGGACTTTGTTATACTCTACCAGGGGAATTTGTAATACTCGATTAGGCGGCTTTGTTATACTCGATCAGGGGACTTTCTTATACTCGATGTGGGGCCTTTGTTATACTCGATAAGGGGCCTTTGTTATACTAGATCAGGGGACTTTGTTATACTCGATTAGAGGCCTTTTTGGACTCGATTAGGGGACTTTGTTATACTCGATCAGGACGCTTTGTTATATTCGATCAGGGGACTTTGTTATATTCGATCAGGGGACTTTGTCTTACTCGATCATGGCCTTTGTTATACTTGACCAGGGGACATTGTTTCACTCGATCATGGCCCTTTGCTATACTCGACCAGGTGACTTTGTTATACTCGATCAGAGGCCTTTGTTATACTAGATCAGGGGACTTTGTTACACTCGATTAGGGGCCTTTTTTGGACTCGATGAGGGGGCCTTTGTTATACTCGATCAGAAGACTTTGTTATACTCGATCAGGTGACTTTCTTTTACTCGAGCAGGGGGCTTTGTTATATTCGATCAGGGGACTTTGTTATATTCGATCAGGGGACTTTGTCTTACTCGATCATGGCCTTTGTTATACCTGACCAGGGGACTTTGTTTCACTCGATCATGGCCCTTTGCTATACTCGACCAGGTGACTTTGTTATACTCGATCAGAGGCCTTTGTTATACTAGATCAGGGGACTTTGTTACTCTCGATTAGGGGCCTTTTTTGGACTCGATGAGGGGGCCTTTGTTATACTCGATCAGGAGGCTTTGTTATACTTGCTCAGGGGACTTTGCTATACTCGACCAGGGGACTTTGTTATAAACGAACCGGGAACTTTGTTATACTCGACCAGGGGACTTTTATAAACTTGACCAGAGGACTTTGTTATATTCGATTAGGGGACTTTGTTATACTCGATTAGGGGACTTTGTTATACTCGAGCAGGGGACTTTTTTATACTCGACCAGAGGACTTTGTTATATTCGATTAGGGGACTTTGTTATACTCGAACCAGGGGACTTTTTTATACTTGACCAATGGACTTTGTTCTACTCAATGAGGGGCCTTTGTTATACTCGATAAGGGGACTTTGTTATACACGACCAGGAGACTTTGTTATACGCGATCAGGGGACATTTTTATACTCGACCAGAGGACTGTGTTATACTCGATCAGGGGATATGTTACACTCGATAAAGGGGACTTTGTTATACTCAACCAGAGGACTTTGTTATACTCATATAGGGGACTTTGTTATACTCGATTTGTGGTCTTTGTTATATTTGATGAGGGGGTTTTGTTATACTCGACCAGGGGACTTTGTTATGCTCGATCAGGGGACTTTGTTATACTCGATTAGGGGATATGTTATGCTCGATCAGGGGACTTTGTTATACTCGATCAGGGGACATTGTTATATTTGATTAGGGGACTTTGTTATACTCGATTAGGGGACTTTGTTATACTTGATAAGAGGGCTTTGATATACTCGACCAGGGGCCTTTGTTATGCTCGATTAGAAAACTTTGTTATACTCGACCATGGGACTTTGTTATACTACACCAGGGCCTTTGTTATACTTGATCAGGGTATATGTTATACTCGATCAAGGGACTTTGTTATATCCGGTAGAGGGGACTTTGTTATATTCGATCAGGGGATTTTGTTATACACGACCAGGGGACTTTGTTATACGCGATCAGGGGACTTTTTTATACTCAACCAGAGGACTTTGTTATACTCGATCAGGGGACTTTGTTATACTCAATCAGGGGACTTTGTTATATTCGATTAGGGGCCTTTGTTATACTTGATGAGGGGGTTTTGTTTTACTCGACCAGGGGACTTTTTATACTTGATCAGGAGACTTTCCTATATTTGACCAATGGACTTTGCTATACTCGACGAGGGGTCTTTGTTATACTCGATCAGGGGACTTTGTTATACTCGACCAGGGGACTTTGTTGTACTCGACCAGGGGACTTTGTCATATTCGACCAGAGGACATTGTTATACTCGATCAGGGGATATGTTATACTCGAACAGAGAACTTTGCTATACTCGATCAGGGGACTTTGTTATACTTGATTAGTGGACTATGTTATACTCGATCAAGGGACGTTGTTATACTTGATCAGAGGACTTTGTTATACTTGACAAGGGGCCTTTGTTATGCTCGATTAGAAAACTTTGTTATACTCGACCAGGGGACTTTGTTATACTCCACCAGGGACTTTGTTATACTCGATCAGGGGATATGTTATACTCGACAACGGGACTTTGTTATACTCGATAATGCGGCTTTGTTATACTCGATCAGGGGACTTTCTTATCCTCGATGAGGGGCCTTTGTTATACTCGATTAGGGGCCTTTGTTATACTAGATCAGGGGACTTTGTTATACTCGATTAGAGGCCTTTTTTGGACTCGATCAGGGGACTTTTTTATACTCGAGCAGGGAGCTTTGTTATACTCGATCAGGGGACTTTGTTATACTCGATGAGGAGGCTTTGTTATACTCGATGAGGGGACTTTGCTATACTCGACCAGGGGACTTCGTTATACTCGAGCAGGGGGCTTTGTTATACTCGATTAGGGGTCTTTGTTATACTCGATCAGGAGGCTTTGTTATACTCCATCAGGGGACTTTGCTATACTCGAAAAGGGGACTTTGTTATACTCGATTAGGGGGCTTTGTTATACTCGACCAGTGAACTTTTTTATACTTGACAAATGGACTTTGTTATACTCGATGAGGGGCCTTTGTTATACTCGACCAGGGGACTTTGCTATAGTCGACCAGGGGACTTTGTTATACTCGCTTAGGGAACTTTGTTATACTCGACCAGGGACTTTGTTATACTCGATTAGGGGACTTTGTTATACTCGATTAGGGGAGTTTGTTATACTCGATGAGGAGGCTTTGTTATACTCGACCAATGGACTTTGCTATAGTCGACCAGGGGACTTTGTTATACTCGATTAGGGGACTTTGTTATACTCGACCAGAATACTTTGTTATACTCGTCTAGGGGCTTTTTTATACTCGATCAGGGGACTTTGTTATACTCGATCAGGGGACTTTGTCTTACTCGATCAGGGCCCTTTGCTATACTCGACCGGGGAACTTTGTTATAAACGATCAGGGGACTTTGGTATGCTCGATCTAGGGACTTTGTTATACTGGGCCAGGGAACTTTTTTATACTCGATAAGGAACTTTGTTACACTGGTCCAGGGGACATTTTTATACTCGATCAGGGGACTTTGTTATACTCGATCAAGGGACTTTTGTTACACTCGATCAGGGGACTTTGTTATACTCGACCAGGGGCCTTTGTTATACTCGATAAGGGGAATTTGTTATACTCGATAAGGGGACTGTGATAGACTCGAACTGGGGACTTTGTTATACTCGACCAGGGGACTTTGTTGTACTCGATAATGGGATTTTGTTATACTCGATCAGGGGACTTTGTTATACTCGATCAGGGGGCTTTGTTATACTCGATCAAAAGCTTTTGTTATACTCGATCAGGGGAGTTTGTTATACTCGATCAGGGGACTGTGTTATACTCGATGAGGAGGCTTTGTTATACTCGATCAGGGGACTTTGCTATACTCGACCAGGGGACATTGTTATACTCGATCAAGGGACTTTGTTATACTCGACCAGGGATCTTTTGTATACTTGACCAATGGACTTTGTTATACTCGATGAGGGGCCTTTGTTATACTCGATGAGGGGACTTTGTTATACTCGACCAGGGGATTTTGTTATACTCAATCAGGAGATATGTTATACTCGATCAGGGGACTTTGTTATACTCAACCAGGGGACTTTGTTATACTTGATCAGGGGACTTTGTTATATGCGATCAGGAGACTTTGTTACACTCGATTAGGGGCCTTTGTTATACTCGATGAGGGGACTTTATTATACTCGACCAGGGGACTTTGCTATAGTCGAAAAGAGCTGTTATACTCGATTAGGGGACTTTGTTATACTCGATCAGGAGGCTTTGTTATACTCCATCAGGGACTTTGCTATATACTCGAAAAGGGGACTTTGTTATACTCGATTAAAGGGACTGTTATAGTCAAACCAGTGACTTTTTTATACTTGACAAATGGACTTTGTTATACTCGATGAGGGGCCTTTGTTATACTCGACCAGGGGACTTTGCTATAGTCGACCAGGGGACTTTGTTATACTCGCTTAGGGAACTTTGTTATACTCGACCAGGGACTTTGTTATACTCGAATAGGGGACTTTGTTATACTCGACCAGGGGACTTTGTTATACTCGATTAGGGGACTTTGTTATACTCGACCAGAGGACTTTGTTATAATCGCCAAGGGGCTTTTTTATACTCGATATGGGGACTTTGTCTTACTTGATCAGGGCCCTTTGCTATACTCGAACGGGGGACTTTGTTATAAACGATCAGGGGACTTTGGTATGCTCGATCTAGGGACTTTGTTATACTGGGCCAGGGAACATTTTTATACTCGATAAGGGACTTTGTTACACTGGACCAGGGGACATATATATACTCGATCAGGTAACTTTGTTATACTCGATCAAGGGACTTTTGTTACACTCGATCAGGGGACTTTGTTATACTCGACCAGGGGCCTTTGTTATACTCGATTAGGGGACTTTGTTATACTCGATAAGGGAACTTTGTTATACTCGATAAGGGGACTTTGATAGACTCGAACAGGGGACTTTGTTATACTCGACCAGGGGACTTTGTTGTACTCGATAATGGGATTTTGTTATACTCGATCAGGGGACTTTGTTATACTCGATCAGGGGGCTTTGTTATACTCGATCAAAAGCCTTTGTTATACTCGATCAGGGGAGTTTGTTATACTCGATCAGGGGACTGCGTTATACTCGATCAGGAGGCTTTGTTATACTCGATCAGGGGACTTTCCTATACTCGACCAGGGGACATTGTTATACACGACCAGGGGACTTTGTTATACGCGATCAGGGGACTTTTTTATACTCGACCAGAGGACTTTGTTATACTCGATCAGGGGATATGTTATACTCGATCAGGGGACTTTGTTATACTCAACCAGAGGACTTTGTTATACTCGATCAGAGGACTTTGTTATACTCAATCAGGGGACTTTGTTATACTCGATGAGGGCCCTTTGTTATACTGGATGAGGGGACTTTGTTATACTCGACCAGGGGATTTTGTTATTCTCGATCATGGGACTTTTTTATACTCGACCAGAGGACTTTGTTATACTCAATCAGGAGATATGTTATACTCGATCTGGGGACTTTGTTATACTCAACCAGGGGACTTTGTTATACTCGACCAGGTGACTTTGTTATATGCGATAAGGAGACTTTATTATACTCGATTAGGGGCCTTTGTTATACTCGGTGAGGGGACTTTATTATACTCGACCAGGGGACTTTTTTACTTGATCAGGGGACTTTGTCTTACTCGACCAGAGGCCTTTGTTATACTCGATCGGGGGACTTTGTTTTACTCGATGAGTGAACTTTACTATATTTGACCAAAGGACTTTGCTATACTCGATGAGGGGCCTTTGTTATACTCGATCAGGGGTATTTGTTATACTCGACCAGAAGACTTTGTTATACTCGATCAGGTGATATGTTATATTCGATGAGGGGACTTTGTTATTCTCGATCAGAAGACTTTTTATACTAGACAGGAATGCCTTTTTATACTCGATTAAGAAACTTTGTTATACTCTGACCAGGAACTTTGTGATACTCGATCAGGGGACTTTGTTATACTCACACAGGGACTTTGTTATATTCGATCAGGGGATATGTAATACTCGATCAGAGGTTTTGTTATACTCGATCAGGGGTCTTTGTTATACTCGTCCAGGGGGCTTTGTTATACTCGATCAGGGGACTTTGTTATATTCGATCAGGGGACTTTGTCTTACTCGATCATGG
The DNA here is from genome assembly GCF_018991925.1 of Homarus americanus. Taxonomy (NCBI): domain Eukaryota; kingdom Metazoa; phylum Arthropoda; class Malacostraca; order Decapoda; family Nephropidae; genus Homarus; species Homarus americanus. The sequence goes on from NW_024755159.1 coordinate 22,165, forward strand.
CCTTTGTTATACTTGACCAGGGGACTTTGTTTCACTCGATCATGGCCCTTTGCTATACTCGACCAGGTGACTTTGTTATAATCGATCAGGGGACATTGTTATGCTCGATCTGGGACTTTGTTATACTCGATCAGGGGACCTTGTTATACTCTATCAGGGGACTTTGTCATACTCGACCAGAGGAATTTGTTATACTCGATCAGAGGATATGTTAAACTCGATCAGGGGACTTTGTTACTCGATCAGGGGACTTTGTCTCACTCGATAAGGGGACTTTGTTAGACTCGAACAGGGGACTTTGTTATACTCGATCAGGGCACTTTGTTATACTCGATAAGGCGGCTTTGTTATACTCGATCAGGGGACTTTTTTATACTCGAACAGAGGACTTTGTTATACTCGATTAGGGGCTTTGTTATACTCGACCAGGTGACATTGTTATACTCGATCCGGGGACTTTGTTATACTCGACCAGAGGACTTTGTTATACTCGATCAGGTGATATGTTATACTCGATCAGAGGACTTTGTTATACTCGACGAGGGGCTTTTTTATACTCGATTAGAAAACTTTGTTATACTCGACCAGGAGACTTTGTGATACTCGATCAGGGGACTTTGTTATACTCCACCTGGGACTTTGTTATATTCAATCAGGGGATATGTAATACTCGATCAGGGGACTTTGTTATACTCGATCAGGGGAATTTGTCATACTCGACCAGAGGACTTTGTTATACTCGATCAGGGGATATGTTATACTCGATCAGGGGTCTTTGTTATACTTGATCAGTGGACTTTGTTATACTTGATTAGGGGACTTTGTTTTGCTCGATAAGGGGACTTTGTTATACTTGATCAGTGGACTTTGTTATACTCGACCAAGGGCCTTTGTTATGCTCGATTAGAAAACTTTGTTATACTCGACCAGGGAACTTTGTTATACTCGATCAATGGATATGTTATACTCGATTAGGGGACTTTTTTATACTCGGTTCAGGGGACTTTGTTATACTCGTCCAAGGAGCTTTTTTTTACTAGGATCAGGGGACTTTGTTATACTCGATGAGGGGACTTTGTTATAATCGATTAGGGGACTTTGTTATCCTCGATCTGGGGACTTTGTTATACTAGGCCAGGAGACGTTGTTATACTCGATCAGGGGATATGTTATACTCGATCAGGGGACTTTGTTATACTGGACCAGGGGACTTTGTTATACTCGATCAGGGGACTTTGTTATACTCGATCAGGGAACTCTGTTATACTCATCCAGGGGGCTTTGTTATACTGGACCAGGGGACTTTGTTATACTCGATCAGGGGACTTTGTTATACTCGATCAGGGAACTCTGTTATACTCATCCAGGGGGCTTTGTCATACTCGACCAGGGGACTTTGTTATATTCGATCAGGGGACTTTGTTATACTCGATCAGGGAACTTTGTTATACTCGACCGGGGGATTTTGTTATAATCGCTCAGGGGACTTTGGTATGCTCGATCTAGGGACTTTGTTATACTCGATCAGGGACTTTGTTTCACTGGACCAGGGGACATTTTTATACACGATTATGGGACTTTGTTATACTCGATCAGGGGACTTTGTCTTACTCGGTCAGGGCCCTTTCCTATACTCGACCGGGGGACTTTGTTATAATCGATTAGCGGGCTTTGGTATGCTCGACCTAGGGACTTTGTTATACTCGATCAGGGACTTTGTTATACTCGAGCAGGGGCCTTTGTTATACTCGATTAGGGGACTTTGTTATACTCGATAACGGGACTTTGTTATACTCGATGAGGGGAATCTGTTATATTCGATAAGGGGACTTTGTTATACTCGACCAGAGGACTTTGTTATACTCGAGCAGGGGCTTTGTTATACTCGATCAGGGGACTTTGTTATACTCGATCAGGAGGCTTTCTTATACTCGTTTAGGGACTTTGCTATACACGACCAGGGGACTTTGTTATACTCAATCAGGGGATATGTTATACTCGATCAGGGGACTTTGTTATACTCAGCCAGGGGACTTTGTTATACTCGATCATGGGACTTTGTTATACGCGATCAGGAGACTTTCTTATACTCGATTAGGAACCTTTGTTATACTCGCCCAGGGGGGGCATTGTTATACTAGGATCACTGGACTTTGTTATACTCGATGAGGGGACTTAGTCTTACTCGATCATCGCCCTTTGTTATACTCGACCAGGGGACTTTGTTATAATCGATTAGGGAACTTTGTTATGCTCGATCTGGGGACTTTGTTAAACTAGGCCAGGAGACGTTGTTATACTCGATCAGGGGATATGTTATACTCGATCAGGGGAAGTGTTATACTGGACCAGGGGACTTTGTTATACTCGATCAGGGGACTTTGTTATACTCGATCAGGGAACTTTGTTATACTCATCCAGGGGCTCTGTCATACTCGATCAGGGGACTTTCTTATACTCGATCAGGGGATTTTGTCTTACACGATCAGGGCCCATTGCAATACTCGATCGGGGGACTTTGTTATAATCGATCAGGGGACTTTGGTATGCTCGATCTAGGGACTTTGTTATACTGGGCCAGGGGACTTTTTCATACTCGATGAAGGGACTTTGTTACACTGGACCAGGGGATATTTTTATTCTCGATTAGGGGACTTTGTTATCCTCGATCAGGGGACTTTGTTATACTGGACCAGGAGACTTTGTTATACTCGATCAGGGAACGTTGTTATACTCGATCATGGAACTTGGTTATACTCATCCAGGGGGCTTTGTTATTCTCCATCAGGGGACTTTGTTATTCTCGATCAGGGACTTTGTTATACTCGACCAGGGGCCTCTGTTATACTCGATTAGGGGACTTTGTTATACTCGATCAGGGGACTTTCTTATACTCGATTGGAGGCCTTTTTTAGACTCGATCAGGGGACTTTGTTATACTTGAGCAGGGAGATTTGTTATACTCGATCAGGGGACTTTGTTATACTCGATTAGGAGGCTTTGTTATACTCGATTAGGGGACTTTGCCATACTCGACCAGGGGACTTTGTTATACTCGAGCAGGGGGCTCTGTTATACTCGATTAGGCGACTTTGTCTTACTCGCTCAGGGCCCTTTGCTATACTGGACCGGGGACTTTTTTATAATCGATCAGGGGACTTTGGTATGCTTGATCTAGGGACTTTGTTATACTGGGCCAGGGGACTTTTTTATATTCGATCAGGGGACTTTGTTACACTGGACCAGGGGACATTTTTATACTCGATTAGGGGACTTTGTTATACTCGATCAGGGGATATGTTATACTTGATCAGGGGACTTTGTTATACTGGACCAGGGGAATTTGTTATACTCGATCAGGGGACTTTGTTATACTCGATCAGGGAACTCTGTTATACTCATCCAGGGGGCTTTGTCATACTCGACCAGGGGACTTTGTTATACTCGATCAGGGGACTTTGTTATACTCGATCAGGGAACTTTGTTATACTCATCCAGGGGGCTTTGTCATACTCGATCAGGTGACTTTCTTATACTCGATCAGGGGATTTTGTCTTACACGATCAGGGCCCTTTGCTATACTCGACCGGGGGATTTTGTTATAATCGATCAGGGGACTTTGGTATGCTCGATCTAGGGACTTTGTTATACTCGATCAGGGACTTTGTTTCAATGGACCAGGGAACATTTTTATACACGATTATGGGACTTTGTTATACTCGATCGGGGGACTTTGTCTTACTCGATCAGGGCCCTTTGCTATACTCGACCGGGGGACTTTGTTATACTCGACCAGGGACTTTGTTATACTCGACCAGGGGCCTTTGTTATACTCGATTAGGGGACTTTGTTCTACTCGATAACGGGACTTTGTTATACTCGATGAGGGGAATCTGTTATACTCGATAAGGGGACTTTGTTATACTCGACCAGGGAACTTTGTTATACTCGATTAGGCGACTTTGTTATACTCGATCAGGGGACTTTCTTATACTCGATTAGAGGCCTTTTTTGGACTCGATCAGGGGACTTTGTTATACTCGAGCAGGGGCTTTGTTATACTCGATCAGGGGACTTTGTTATACTCGATCAGGAGGCTTTCTTATACTCGTTTAGGGACTTTGCTATACTCGACCTGGGGACTTTGTTATACTCAATCAGGGGATATGTTATACTCGATCAGGGACTTTGTTATACTCAGCCAGGGGACTTTGTTATACTCGATCAGGGGACTTTGTTATACGCGATCAGGAGACTTTCTTATACTCGATTAGGAACCTTTGATATACTCGTCCAGGGGGGCTTTGTTATACTAGGATCAGGGGACTTTGTTATACTCGATGAGGGGACTTAGTCTTATTCGATCAGCGCCCTTTGTTATACTCGACCAGGGGACTTTGTTATAATCGATTAGGGAACTTGTTATGCTCGATCTGGGGACTTTGTTAAACTAGTCCAGGAGACGTTGTTACACTCGATAAGGGGATATGTTATACTCGATCAGGGGACTTTGTTATACTGGACCAGGGGACTTTGTTATACTCGATCAGGGGACTTTGTTATACTCGATCAGGGAACTTTGTTATACTCATCCAGGGGCTTTGTCATACTCGATCAGGGGACTTTCTTATACTCGATCAAAGGATTTTGTCTTACACGATCAGGGCCCTTTGCAATACTCGACCGGGGGACTTTGTTATAATCGATCAGGGGACTTTGGTATACTCGATCTAGGGACTTTGTTATACTGGGCCAGGGGACTTTTTCATACTCGATGAAGGGACTTTGTTACACTGGACCAGGGGACATTTTTATTCTCGATTAGGGGACTTTGTTATCCTCGATCAGGGGACTTTGTTATACTGGACCAGGAGACTTTGTTATACTCGATCAGGGAACGTTGTTATACTCGATCAGGGAACATTGTTATACTCATCCAGGGGGCTTTGTTATTCTCCATCAGGGGACTTTGTTATACTCGATCAGGGACTTTGTTGTACTCGAGAAGGGGCCTCTGTTATACTCGATTAGGAGACTTTGTTATACTCGATCAGGGGGACTTTCTTATACTCGATTAGAGGCCTTTTTTAGACTCGATCAGGGGACTTTGTTATACTCGAGCAGGGAGCTTTGTTATACTCGATCAGGGAACTTTGTTATACTCGATCAGGAGGCTTTGTTATACTCGATGAGGGGACTTTGCTATACTCGACCAGGGGACTTTGTTATACTCGAGCAGGGGGCTCTGTTATACTCGATTAGGCGACTTTGTCTCACTCGCTCAGGGCCCTTTGCCATACTGGACCGGGGACTTTGTTATAATCGATCAGGGGACTTTGGTATGCTTGATCTAGGGACTTTGTTATACTGGGCCAGGGGACTTTTTTATATTCGATCAGGGGACTTTGTTACACTGGACCAGGGGACAATTTTATACTCGATTAGGGGACTTTGTTACACTCGATGAGGGACTTTGTTATACTCGACCAGGGCCTTTGTTATACTCGATTAGGGGACTTTGTTATACTCGATGAGTGGACTTTCCTATATTTGACCAATGGACTTTGCTATACTCGATGAGGGGCCTTTGTTATACTCGATCAGGAGACATTGTTAAACTCGACCAGGGGACTTTGTTATATTCGATCAGGGGACTTTGTTATACTCGATAAGGGGAATTTGTTATACTCGATGAGGAGGCTTTGTTATACTCGACCAGAGGACTTGCTATAGTCATCCAGGGGACTTTTTTATACTCGATCAGGGGACTTTTGTTATACTCGATCAGGGGACTTTTGTTACACTCGATCAGGGGACTTTGTTATACTCGACCAGGGGCCTTTGTTATACTCGATTAGGGGACTTTGTTATACTCGATAAAGGAACTTTGTTATACTCGATAAGGGGAATTTGTTATACTCGATAAGGGGACTTTCATAGACTCGAAAAGGGCAGTTTGTTATACTCGACAAGGGGACTTTGTTATACTCGATTAGGCGGCTTTGTTATACTCGATTAGGGGACTTTCTTATACTCGATGAGGGGCGTTTGTTATATTCGATCAGGGGCCTTCGTTATACTAGACGAGGGAACTTTGTTATACTCGATCAGGGGACTTTTTTATACTCGACCAGAAGACTTTGTTATACTCAATCAGGGGATATGTTATACTCGATCAGGGGACTTTGTTATACTCAACCAGGGGACTTTGTTATACTCGATCAGTGGACTTTGTTATACGCGATCAGGAGACTTTGTTATACTCGATTATGGGCCTTTGTTATACTCGATGAGGGTGCATTATTATGCTCGACCAGGGGACTTTGTTATACTCGATTAGGGGACTTTGTTATATTCGACCAGGGGACTTTTTTATACTTGATCAGGGGACTTTGTCTTACTCGACCAGAGGCCTTTGTTATACTCGATCGGGGGACATTGTTATACTCGATGAATGGACTTTACTATATTTGACCAATGGGTTTTCCTATATTCGATGAGGGGCCTTTGTTATACTCGATCAGGGGACATTGTTATCCTCGACCAGGTGACATTGTTATACTCGATTAGGGGACTTTGTCATACTCGATCAGGGGACTTTGTCATACTCGACCAGAGGACTTTGTTATACTCGATCAGGTGATATGTTATACTCGATCAGGGGACTTTGTTATACTCGATCAGAGGACTTTGTTATACTCGACGAGGGGCTTTTTTATACTCGATTAGAAAACTTTGTTATACTCGACCAGGAGACTTTGTGATACTCGATCAGGGGTCTTTGTTATACTCCACCTGGGACTTTGTTATATTCGATCAGGGGATATGTAATACTCGATCAGGGGACTTTGTTATACTCGATCAGGGGACTTTGTCATACTCGACTAGAGGACTTTGTTATACTCGATCAGGGGATATGTTATACTCGATCAGGGGTCTTTGTTATACTTGATCAGGGGACTTTGTTATACTTGATTAGGGGACTTTGTTTTACTTGATCAGGGGACTTTGTTATACTTGATCAGAGGACTTTGTTATACTCGACCACGGGCCTTTGTTATGCTCGATTAGAAAACTTTGTTATACTCGACCAGGGATCTTTGTTATACTCCACCAGGGACTTTGTTATACTCGATCAGTGGATATGTTATACTCGATTAGGGGACTTTGTTATACTCGGTTCAGGGGACTTTGTTATACTCGGTTCAGGGGACTTTGTTATACTCGTCCAAGGGGCTTTTTTATACTAGGATCAGGGGACTTTGTTATACTCGATGAGGGGACTTAGTCTTACTCGATCAGGGCCATTTGTCATACTCGACCAGGGGACTTTGTTATAATCGTTTAGGGGACTTTGTTATACTCGATCAGGTAACTCTGTTATACTCATCCAGGGGGCTTTGTCATACTCGACCAGGGGACTTTGTTATACTCGATCAGGGGGCTTTGTCATACTCGATCAGGTGACATTCTTACACTCGATCAGGCGATTTTGTCTTACACGATCAGGGCCCTTTGTTATACTCGATGAGGGGCCTTTGTTATACTCGATCAGGGGACTTTGTTATACTCCACCAGGGACTTTGTTATACTCGATCAGAGGATATGTTTTACTCGATCAGGGGACTTTGTTATATTCGATCAGAGGTCTTTGTTATAATCGACTATGGGACTTTTTTATATTCCATCAGGGGATATGCTATACTCGACCAGGGGACTTTGTTATACACGATTAGGGGACTTTGTTATGCTCAATCTGGGGACTTTGTTAAACTAGGCCAGGAGACGTTGTTATAATCGATCAGGGGACTTTTTTTTACTCGATGACGGGACTTTGTTACACTGGACCAGGGGACATTTTTATACTCGATTAGGGGACTTTGTTATACTCGATAAGGGGACTTTGTTATACTCGATCAGGTGATATGTTATACTCGATCAGGGGACTTTGTTATACTCGATCAGAGGACTTTGTTATACTCGACGAGGGGCTTTTTTATACTCGATTAGAAAACTTTGTTATACTCGACCAAGAGACTTTGTGATACTCGATCAGGGGTCTTTGTTATACTCCACCTGGGACTTTGTTATATTCGATCAGGGGATATGTAAAACTCGATCAGGGGACTTTGTTATACTCGATCAGGGGACTTTGTCATACTCGACCAGAGGACTTTGTTATACTCGATCAGGGGATATGTTATACTCGATCAGGGGTCTTTGTCATACTCGATCAGGGGACTTTGTTATACTTAATTAGGGGACTTTTTTATACTCGATCAAAGGACTTTGTTATACTTGATCAGAGGACTTTGTTATACTCGACCAGCGGCCTTTGTTATACTCGATCAGGGGATATGTTATACTCGATGAGGAGACTTTGTTTTACTCGATCAGGGGACTTTGTTATACTTGATTAGGGGACTTTTTTATACTCGATCAAAGGACTTTGTTATACTTGATCAGAGGACTTTGTTATACTCGACCAGGGGCCTTTGTTATACTCGATAAGAAAACTTTGTTATACTGGACCAGGGGACTTTGTCATACTCGACCAGAGGACTTTGTTATACTCGATCAGAGAATATGTTATACTCGATCAGGGGGCTTTGTTATACTCGATTTGGAGACTTTGCTATACTCGACCAGGGGACTTTGTTATACTCGATCAGGGGACTTTGTTATACTCGACCAGGGAACATTTTTATACTTGATCAGGGGACTTTGTCATACTAGATCTGTGGACTTTCCTATATATGACCAATGGACTTTGCTATACTCGATGAGGGGCCTTTGTTATACTCGATGAGGGGACTTTGTTATACTCGACCAGGGGACTTTGTTATACTCGATCAGGGGACTTTGTCATACTCGACCAGAGGACTTTGTTATACTCGATCAGGGGATATGTTATATTCGATCCGGGGTCTTTGTTATACTTGATCAGGGGACTTTGTTATACTTGATTAGGGGACTTTGTTATACTCGATCAGGGGACTTTGTTATACTTGATCAGAGGACTTTGTTATACTCGACCAGGGGCCTTTTTTATGCTCGATTGGAAAACTTTGTTATACTCCACCAGCATCTTTGTTATACTCGATCAGGGGCTATGTTATACTCGATCAGGGGACTTTGTTATACTCGGTTCAGGGGTCTTTGTTATACTCGTCCAGGGGGCTTTGTTATACTAGGATCAGGGGACTTTGTTATACTCGATGAGGGGACTTAGTGTTACTCGATCAGGGCCCTTTGTTATGCTCGACCAGCGGACTTTGTTATAATCGATTAGGGGACTTTGTTATGCTCGATCTGGGGACTTTGTTAAACTAGGCCAGGAGACGTTGTTATACTCGATCAGGGGATATGTTATACTCGATCAGGGGACTTTGTTATACTGGACCAGGGGACTTTGTTATACTCAATCAGGGGACTTTGTTATACTCGATCAGGGAACATTGTTATACTCATCCAGGGGGCTTTGTCATACTCGACCAGGGGACTTTGTTATATTCGATCAGGGGACTTTGTTATACTTGATCAGGGAAATTTGTTATACTCATCCAGGGGGCTTTGTCATACTGGATCAGGGGACTTTCTTATACTCGATCAGGGGATTTTGTCTTACACGATCAGGGCCCTTTGCTATACTCGATCGGGGGACTTTGTTATAATCGATCAGGGGACTTTGGTATGCTCGATCTAGGGACTTTGTTAAACCAGGCCAGGGGACTTTTTTATACTCGATGAGGAGACTTTGTTACACTGGACCAGGGGACATTTTTATACTCGATTAGGGGACTTTGTTATACTCGATCAGGGGACTTTGTTATACTGGACCAGGAGACTTTGTTATACTCGATCAGGGAACGTTGTTATACTCGATCAGGGAACTTTGTTATACTCATCCAAGGGGCTTTGTTATTGTCCATCAGGGGACTTTGTTATAATCGATTAGGGGAATTTGTTATACTCGATAAGGGGACTTTGTTATAATCGATTAGGGGACTTTGTTATACTCGACCAGGTGACTTTGTTATACTCGATTAGGCGGCTTTGTTATACTCGATCAGGGGACTTTGTTATACTCATCCAGGGGACTTTGTTTTACTCGATCAGGTAACTTTGTTATACGCGATCAGGAGACTTTGTTATACTCGATTAGGGGCCTTTGTTATACTCGTCCAGGGAGGCTTTGTCTTACTAGGATCAGGGGACTTTGTTATACTCGATGAGGGGACTTAGTCTTACTCGATCAGGGCCCTTTGTTATACTCGACCAGGGGACTTTGTTATAATCGATTAGGGGACTTTGTTATGCTCGATCTGGGGACTTTGTTAAACTAGGCCAGGAGACGTTGATATACTCGATCAGGGGATATGTTATACTCGGTCAGGGGACTTTGTTATACTGGACCAGGGGACTTTGTTATACTCGCTCAGGGGACTTTGTTATACTCGATCAGGGGACTTTGTTATACTGGAACTGGAGACTTTATTATACTCGATCAGGGGACGTTGTTATACTCGATCAGGGAACTTTGTTATACTCATCCATGGGGCTTTGTTATTCTCCATCAGGGGACTTTGTTATACTCGATCAGGGGACTTTGTCTTACTCGATCAGGGCCCTTTGCTATACTCGACCAGGGGACTTTGTTATAATCGATTAGGGGAATTTGTTATGCTCGATAAGGGGACTTTGATAGACTCGAACAGGGGACTTTGTTATACTCGGTTCAGGGGTCTTTGTTATACTCGTCCAGGGGGCTTTGTTATACTAGGATCTGGGGACTTTGTTATACTCGATGAGGGGACTTAGTGTTACTCGATCAGGGCCCTTTGTTATACTCGACGAGGGGACTTTGTTATAATCGATTAGGGGACTTTGTTATACTCGGTTCAGTGGTCTTTGTTATACTCGTCCAGGGGGCTTTGTTATACTAGGATCAGGGGACTTTGTTATACTCGATGAGGGGACTTAGTGTTACTCGATGAGGGCCCTTTGTTATACTCGACCAGGGGACTTTGTTATAATCGATTAGGGGACTTTGTTATGCTCGATCTGGGGACTTTGTTAAACTAGGCCAGGAGACGTTGTTATACTCGATCAGGGGATATGTTATACTCGATCAGGGGACTTTGTTATACTGGACCAGGGGACTTTGTTATACTCGATCAGGGGACTTTGTTATACTCGATCAGGGAACTTTGTTATACTCATCCAGGGGGCTTTGTCATACTCGACCAGGGGACTTTGTTATACTCGATCAGGGGACTTTGTTATACTTGATCAGGGAACTTTGTTATACTCATCCAGGGGGCTTTGTCATACTCGATCAGGGGACTTTCTTATACTCGATCAGGGGATTTTGTCTTACACGATCAGGGCCCTTTGCTATACTCGACCGGGGGACTTTGTTATAATCGATCAGGGGACTTTGGTATGCTCGATCTAGGGACTTTGTTATACCGGGCCAGGGGACTTTTCTATACTCGATGAGGGGACTTTGTTACACTGGACCAGGGGACATTTTTATACTCGATTAGGGGACTTTGTTATACTCGATCAGGGGACTTTGTTATACTGGACCAGGAGAATTTATTATACTCGATCAGGGGACGTTGTTATACTCGATCAGGGAACTTTGTTATACTCATCCAAGGGGCTTTGTTATAATCGATTAGGTGAATTTGTTATACTCGATAAGAGGACTTTGTTAGACTCCAACAGGGGACTTTGTTATACTCGACCAGGGGACTTTGTTATACTCGATTAGGCGGCTTTGTTATACTCGATCAGGGGACTTTCTTATACTCGATTAGAGGCCTTTTATGGACTCGATCAGGGGACTTTGTTATACTCGAGCAAGGGGCTTTGTTATCCTAGATCAGGGGAGTTTGCTATACTCGACCAGGGGACTTTGTTATACTCGACCAGGGATTTTTTTTATACTTGACCAATGGACTTTGTTATACTCGATCAGGGGCCTTTGTTATACTCGATGAGGGACCTTTGTTATACTCGACCAGGGGACTTTGTTACACTCGATTAGGGGACTTTATTATACTCGACCAGAGGACTTTGTTAAACTCAATCAGGGGATATGTTATACTCGATCAGGTGACTTTGTTATACTCATCCAGGGGACTTTGTTATACTCGATCAGGGGACTTTGTTATACGCGATCAGGAGAATTTGTTATACTCGATTACGGGCCTTTGTTATACTCGTCCAAGGGGGCGTTGTTTTACTAGGATCATGGGACTTTGTTATACTCGATGAGGGAACTTAGTCTTACTCGATCAGGGCCCTTTTTTATACTCGACCAGGGGACTTTGTTATAATCGATTAGGGGACTTTGTTATGCTCGATCTGGGGTCTTTGTTAAACTAGGCCAGGAGACGTTGATATACTCGATCAGGGAACTATGTTATACTCATCCAGGGGACTTTGTTATACTGGACCAGTGGACTTTGTAATACTCGATGAGGGGACTTTGTTATACTCGATGAGGGAACTTTGCTATACTCATCCAGGGGGCTTTGTCATACTCGATCAGGGGACTTTCTTATACTCGATCAGGGGATTTTGTCTTACACGATCAGGGCCCTTTGCTATACTCGATTGGGGGACTTTGTTATAATCGATCAAGGGACGTTGTTATACTCGATCAGGGAACTTTGTTATACTCATCCAGGGGGCTTTGTTATTCTCCATCAGGGGACTTTGTTACTCGATCAGGGGACTTTGTCTTGCTCGATCAGGGCCCTTTGCTATACTCGACCGGGGGACTTTGTTATAATCGATTAGGGGACTTTGGTATGCTCGATCTAGGGACTTTGTTATGCTCGATCAGGGGCTTTTTTATACTAGACCAGGGGCCATTGTTATACTCGATTAGGGGACTTTGTTATACTCGATAAGGGGACTTTGTTATACTCGATAAGGGGAATTTGTTTTACTCGAAAAGGGGACTTTGTTAGACTCGAACAGGGGACTTTGTTACACTCGACCAGGGGACTTTGTTATACTCGATTAGGCGGCTTTGTTACACTCGATCAGGGGACTTTCTTATACTCGATTAGAGGCCTTTTTTGGATCGATTATGGGACTTTGTTATACTCGTCCAGGGGGGCTTTGTTATACTAGGATCAGGAGACTTTGTTATACTCGATGAGGGGACTTAGTCTTACTCGATCAGGGCCCTTTCTTAAACTCGACCAGGGGACTTTGTAATAATCGATTAGGGGACTTTGTTATACTCGATGAGGGGCCTTTGTTACACTCGATGAGGGGCCTTTGTTATACTAGATCAGGGGACTTTCTTATACTCGATTAAAGGCCTTTTTTTTACTCGATCAGGGGACTTTGTTATACTCGAGCAGGGGGCTTTGTTATACTCGATCAGGGGACTTTGTTATACTCGATCAGGAAGCTTTATTATACTCGGTCAGGGGACTTTGCTATACTTGACCAGGGGACTTTGTTATAGTCGAGCAGGGGGCTTTGTTAAACTCGATTAGGGGACTTTGCTATGCTCGATCATGGGACTTTGTTATACTCGATTAGGGAACTTTTTTATACTTGACCAATGGACTTTGTTATACTCGATGAGGGGCCTTTGTTATACTCGATGAGGGGACTTTGTTATACTCTATGAGGGGACTTTATTATACTCTATGAGGGGACTTTTTTATATTCGACCAGAGGACGTTGTTATACTCTATCAGGGGACTTTGTTATACTCGATCAGGGGACTTTGTTATACTCGATTAGGGCCTTTGTTATACTCGATGAGGGGGCTTTGTTATACTCGACCCGGGGACTTTGCTATAATCGACCAGGGGACTTTGTTCTACTCGTGTAGGAGACTTTGTTATACTAGACCAGGGGACTTTTTTTATTATTGATCAGTGGACTTTCTCATACTTGACCAGAGGCCATTGTTATACTCGATCGGGGGACTTTGTTATACTCGATGAGTGGACTTTCCTATATTTGTCCATAGGACTTTGCTATACTCGATCAGGGGACATTGTTATACACGACCAGGGACTTTGTAAAAGCGATCAGGGAACTTTTTTATTCCCGACCAGAGGACTTTGTTATAGTCGATCAAGGATATGTTATACTCGATCAGGGGACTTTGTTAAACTCGACCAGGGACTTTGTTATACTCGATGAGGGGACTTTGTTATACTCGACCAGAGGACTTTGTTATACTCGATCAGGGGATATGTTATACTCGATCAGGGGACTTTGTTATATTCGATCAGAGGACTTTGTTATACTCGACGAGGGGACTTTTTTATACTTGACCAATGGAGTTTGTTATACTCGATGAGGGGCCTTTGTTATACTCGATCAGGGGACTTTGTTAAATTCGACCAGAGGACTTTGTTATACTCCACCAGGGACTTTGTTATACTCGATCAGGGGACTTTGTTAAACTCGATCAGTTACTTTTTTATACTCGACCAGAAGAATTTATTATACTCGATTAGGGGACTTTGGTATACTCGACCAGAGCACTTTTTTATACTTGATCAATGGACTTTGTTATACTCAATGAGGGGCCTTTGTTATACTCGATCAGGGGACTTTGTTATACACGACCAGGGACTTTGTAAAAGCGAAAAGGGAACTTTTTTATTCTCGACCAGAGGAGTTTGTTATACTCGATCAGGGGATATGTTATACTCGATCAGGGGACTTTGTTGTACTCAACCAGAGGACTTTGTTATACTCGATCTGGGAACTTTGTTATACTCAATCAGGGGACTTTGTTATTCTCGATTAGGGGCCTTTGTTACACTCGATGAGGGGGCTTTGTTATACTCGACCAGGGGACTTTGCTATACTCGACCAGGGGACTTTGTTATACTCGATCAGAGGACTTTGTTATACTCGACCAGGGGACTTTTTTATACTTGATCAGGTGACTTTCTCATACTCGATCAGTGGACTTTCCTATATTTGACCAATGAACTTTGCTATAGTCGATGAGGGGCCTTTGGTATAATCGATCAGGGGACTTTGTTATACTCGACCAGGGGACTTTGTTATACTCCTTCATGGGACTTTGTTATACTCGACCAGAGGACTTTGTTATACTCGATCAGGGGATATGTTTTACTCGATCAGGAGACTTTGTTTTAATCGATCAGGGGACTTTTTATACTTGATTAAGGGACTTTTTATACTCGATCAAAGGACTTTGTTATACTTGATCAGAGGACTTTGTTATACTCGACCAGGGGCCTTTGTTATACTCGATAAGAATACTTTGTTATACTCGACCAGGGGACTTTGTTATACTCCACCAGGGACTTTGTTATACTCGATTCGAGGATATGTTATACTAGATCAGGGGACTTTGTTATACTCGGTTCAGGGGACTTTGTTATACTCGTCCAGGGGGCTTTGTTATACTAGGATCAGGGGACATTGTTATGCTCGATCAGGAGACTTTGTCTTACTCGATCAGGGCCCTTTGTTATACTCGACCAGGGGACTTTGTTATAATCGATTAGGGGACTTTGTTATGCTCGATCTGGGGACTTTGTTAAACTGGGCCAGGAGACGTTGTTATACTCGATCAGGGGATATGTTATTCTCGATCAGGGGACTTTGTTATACTGGACCAGGGGACTTTGTTATACTCGATTAGGGGATTTTGTTATACTCGATGTGGGAACTTTGTTATACTCGATCAGGGGACTTTGTTATACTCGATCAGAGGATATGTTATACTCGACCATGGGACTTTGTTATACTCGATTAGGCGGCTTTGTTATACTCGATCAGGGGAATTTCTTATACTCGATTAGAGACCTTTTTTGGACTCGATCAGGGGACTTTGTTATACTCGAGCAGGGGGCTTTGTTATCCTAGATCAGGGGACTTTGCTATACTCGACCAGGGGACTTTGTTATACTCGACCAGGGATCTTTTTTATACTTGACCAATGGACTTTGTTATACTCGATGAGGGGCCTTTGTTTTACTCGATGAGGGGACTTTGTTATACTCGACCAGGGGACTTTGTTTTACCCGATTAGGGGACTTTTTTATACTCGACCAGAGGACTTTGTTAAACTCAATCAGGGGATATGTTATACTCGATCAGGGGACTTTGTTATACTCATCCAGGGAACTTTGTTATACTCGATCAGGGGACTTTGTTATACGCGATCAGGAGACTTTGTTATACTCGATTACGGGCCTTTGTTATACTCGTCCAGGGGGGCTTTGTTTTACTAGGATCAGGGGACTTTGTTATACTCGATGAGGGGACTTAGTCTTACTCGATCAGGGCCCTTTGTTATACTCGACCAGGGGACTTTGTTGTAATCGATTAGGGGACTTTGTTATGCTCGATGTGGGGACTTTGTTAAACTAGGCCATCAGACGTTGATATACTCGATCAGGGAACTTTGTTATACTCATCTAGGGGACTTTGTTATACTGGACCAGTGGAATTTGTAATACTCGATGAGGGGACTTTGTTATACTCGATGAGGGAACTTTGCTATACTCATCCAGGGGGCTTTGTCATACTCGATCAGGGGACTTTGTTATACTCGATCAGGGGATTTTGTCTTACACGATCAGGGCCCTTTGCTATACTCGACCGGGGGACTTTGTTATAATCGATCAGGGGACTTTGGTATGCTCGATCTAGGGACTTTGTTAAACTGGGCCAGGTGACTTTTTTATACTCGATGAGGGGAATTAGTTACACTGGACAAGGGGACATTTTTATACTCGATTAGGGGACTCTGTTATCCTCGATCAGGGGACTTTGTTATACTGGACCAGGACACTTTGTTATACTCGATCAGGGGACGTTGTTATACTCGATCAGGGAACTTTGTTATACTCATCCAGGGGGCTTTGTTATTCTCCATCAGGGGACTTTGTTATACTCGATCAGGGGACTTTGTCTTGCTCGATCAGGGCCCTTTGCTATACTCGACCGGGGGACTTTGTTATAATCGATTAGGGGACTTTGGTATGCTCGATCGAGGGACTTTGTTATGCTCGATCAGGGACTTTTTTATACTCGACCAGGGGCCATTGTTATACTCGATTAGGGGACTTTGTTATACTCGATAAGGGGACTTTGTTATACTCGATAAGGGGAATTTGTTTTACTCGATAAGGGGACTTTGTTAGACTCGAACAGGGGACTTTGTTACACTCGACCAGGGGACTTTGTTATACTCGATTAGGCGGCTTTGTTATACTCGATCAGGGGACTTTCTTATACTCGATTAGAGGCCTTTTTTGGACTCGATTAGGGGACTTTGTTATACTCGATCAGGGGACTTTGTTATTCGATCAGGAGGCTTTGTTATACTCGATTAGGGGACTTTGCTATACTCGACCAGGGGACTTTGTTATACTCGAGCAGGGGGCTCTGTTATACTCGATTAGGGGATTTTGTCTTACTCGATCAGGGCCCTTTGCTATACTGGACCGGGGGACTTTGTTATAATCAATCGGGGGACTTTGGTATGCTTGATCTAGGGACTTTGTTATACTAGGCCAGGGGACTTTTTTATACTCGATCAGGGGACTTTGTTACACTGGACCAGGGGACATTTTTATACTCGATTAGGGGACTTTGTTACACTCGATGAGGGACTTTGTTATACCCGACCAGGGGACTTTGCTATGCTCGATCATGGGACTTTGTTATACTCGTCCAGGGGGGCTTTGTTATACTAGGATCAGGGGACTTTGTTATACTCGAGCAGGGGGCTTTGTTATACTCGATCAGGGGACTTTGTTATACTCGATCAGGAAGCTTTGTTATACCCGGTCAGGGGACTTTGCTATACTTGACCAGGGGACTTTGTTATAGTCGAGCAGGGGGCTTTGTTATACTCGATTAGGGGACTTTGTTATACTCGATCAAGAGGCTTTGTTATACTCGATCAGGGGACTTTGCTATGCTCGATCATGGGACTTTGTTATACTCGATTAGGGAACTTTTTTATACTTGACCAATGGACTTTGTTATACTCGATGATGGGCCTTTGTTATACTCGATGAGGGGACTTTGTTATACTCGACCAGTGGACTTTATTATGCTCGATCAGGGGACTTTTTTATATTCGACCAGAGGACGTTGTTATACTCTATCAGGGGACTTTGTTATACTCGATCAGGGGACTTTGTTATACTCGATTAGGGCCTTTGTTATACTCGATGAGGGGACTTTTTTATACTCGACCAGTGGACTTTATTATGCTCGATCAGGGGACTTTTTTATATTCGACCAGAGGACGTTGTTATACTCGTCAAGGGGGCTTTGTTATACTCGATCAGGGGACTTTGTTATACTCGATCAGAGGATATGTTATACTCGACCATGGGACTTTGTTATACTCGATTAGGCGGCTTTGTTATACTCGATCAGGGGACTTTCTTATACTCGATTAGAGGCCTTTTTTTTACTCGATCAGGGGACTTTGTTATACTCGAGGAGGGGGCTTTGTTATCCTAGATCAGGGGACTTTACTATACTCGACCAGGGGACTTTGTTATACGCGATTAGGGGACTTTTTTATGCTCGACCAGAGGACTCTGTTAAACTCAATCAGGGGATATGTTATACTCGATCAGGGGACTTTGTTATACTCATCCAGGGGACTTTGTTATACTCGATCAGGGGACTTTGTTATACGCGATCAGGAGACTTTCTTATACTCGATTACGGGCCTTTGTTATACGCGTCCAGGGGGGCTTTGTTTTACTAGGATCAGGGGATTTTGTTATACTCGATGAGGGAACTTAGTCTTAATCGATCAGGGCCCTTTGTTATACTCGACCAGGGGACTTTGTTATAATCGATTAGGGGACTTTGTTATGCTCGACCTGGGGACTTTGTTAAACTAGGCCAGGAGACGTTGATATACTCGATCAGGGAACTTTGTTATACTCATCAAGGGGACTTTGTTATACTGGACCAGTGGACTTTGTAATACTCGATGAGGGGACTTTGTTATACTCGATTAGGCGGCTTTGTTATACTTGATCAGGGGACTTTGTTATGCTCGATCAGGGACATTTTTATACTCGACCAGGGGCCATTGTTATACTCGATTAGGGGACTTTGTTATACTCGATAAGGGGACTTTGTTATACTCGATAAGGGGAATTTGTTTTACTCGATAAGGGGACTTTGTTAGACTCGAACAGGGGACTTTGTTACACTCGTCCAGGGGACTTTGTTATACTCGATTAGGGGAATTTGTTTTACTCGATAAGGGGACTTTGTTAGACTCGAACAGGGGACTTTGTTACACTCGACCAGGGGACTTTGTTATACTCGATTAGGCGGCTTTGTTATACTCGATCAGGGGACTTTCTTATACTCGATTAGAGGCCTTTTTTGGACTCGATTAGGGGACTTTGTCATACTCGATCAGGGGACTTTCTTATACTCGAGCAGGGGATTTTGTCTTACACGATCAGGGCCCTTTGCTTTACTTGACCGGGGGACTTTGATATAATCGATCAGGGGACTTTGGTATGCTCGATCTAAGGACTTTGTTATACTGGGCCAGGTGACTTTTTTATACTCGATGAGGGAACTTTGTTTCACTGGACAAGGGGACATTTTTATACTCGATTAGGGGACTTTGTTATCCTCGATCAGGGGACTTTGTTATACTGGACCAGGAGACTTTGTTATACTCGATCAGGGGACGTTGTTATACTCGATAAGGGAACTTTGTTATACTCATCCAGGGGGCTTTGTTATTCTCCATCAGGCAACTTTGTTATACTCGATCAGGGGACTTTGTCTTGCTCGATCAGGGCCCTTTGCTATACTCGACCGGGGGACTTTGTTATAATCGATTAGGGGACTTTGGTATGCTCGATCTAGGGACTTTGTTATGCTCGATCAGGGACTTTTTTATACTCGACCAGGGGCCATTGTTATACTCGATTAGGGGACTTTGTTATACTCGATAAGGGGACTTTGTTATACTCGATAAGGGGAATTTGTTTTACTCGATAAGGGGACTTTGTTAGACTCGAACAGGGGACTTTGTTACACTCGACCAGGGGACTTTGTTATACTCGATTAGGGCTTTGTTAGACTCGATCAGGGGACTTTGTTATACTCGATCAGGGGACTTTGTTATACTCGATCAGGGGACTTTGTTATACTCGATCAGGGGACTTTGTTATACTCGATCAGGAGGCTTTGTTATACTCGATTAGGGGACTTTGCTATACTCGACCAGGGGACTTTGTTATACTCCAGCAGGGGGCTCTGTTATACTCGATTAGGGGATTTGTCTTACTCGATCAGGGCCCTTTGCTATACTGGACCGGGGACTTTGTTATAATCGATCAGGGGACTTTGGTATGCTCGATCTAGGGACTTTGTTATACTGGGCCAGGTGACTTTTTATACTCGATGAGGGAACTTTGTTTCACTGGACAAGGGACATTTTTATACTCGATTAGGGGACTTTGTTATCCTCGATCAGGGGACTTTGTTATACTGGACCAGGAGACTTTGTTATACTCGATCAGGGGACGTTGTTATACTCGATCAGGGAACTTTGTTATACTCAACCAGGGGGCTTTGTTATTCTCCATCAGGCAACTTTGTTATACTCGATCAGGGGACTTTGTCTTGCTCGATCAGGGCCCTTTGCTATACTCGACTGGGGGACTTTGTTATAATCGATTAGGGGACTTTGGTATGCTCGATCTAGGGACTTTGTTATGCTCGATCAGGGACATTTTTATACTCGACCAGGGGCCATTGTTATACTCTATTAGGGGACTTTGTTATACTCGATAAGGGGACTTTGTTATACTCGATAAGGGGAATTTGTTTTACTCGATAAGGGGACTTTGTTAGACTCGAACAGGGGACTTTGTTACACTCGACCAGGGGACTTGGTTATACTCGATTAGGCGGCTTTGTTATACTCGATCAGGGGACTTTCTTATACTCGATTAGAGGCCTTTTTTGGACTTGATTAGGGGACTTTGTTATACTCGATCAGGGGACTTTGTTATACTCGATCAGGGGACTTTGTTATACTCGGTCAGGAGGCTTTGTTATACTCGATAAGGGGACTTTGCTATACTCGACCAGGGGACTTTGTTATACTCGAGCAGGGGGCTCTGTTATACTCGATTAGTGGATTTTGTCTTACTCGATCAGGGCCCTTTGCTATACTGGACCGGGGGACTTTGTTATAATCGATCGGGGGACTTTGGTATGCTTGATTTAGGGACTTTGTTATACTGGGCCAGGGGACTTTTTTATACTCGATGAGGGGACTTTGTTACACTGGACAAGGGGACATTTTTATACTCGATTAGGGGACTTTGTTATCCTCGATCAGGGAACTTTGTTATACTGGACCAGGAGACTTTGTTATACTCGATCAGGGGACGTTGTTGTACTCGATCAGGGAACTTTGTTATACTCATCCAGGAGGCTTTGTCATACTCGATCAGGGGACTTTCTTATACTCGATCAGGGGATTTTGTCTTACACGATCAGGGCCCTTTGCTTTACTCGACCGGGGGACTTTGTTATAATCGATCAGGGGACTTTGGTATGCTCGATCTAGGGACTTTGTTATGCTCGATCAGGGACTTTTTTTTACTCGACCAGGGGCCATTGTTATACTCGATTAGGGGACTTTGTTATACTCGATAAGGGGACTTTGTTATACTCGATAAGGGGAATTTGTTTTACTCGATAAGGGGACTTTGTTAGACTCGAACAGGGGACTTTGTTACACTCGACCAGGGGACTTTGTTATACTCGATTAGGCGGCTTTGTTATACTCGATCAGGGGACTTTCTTATACTCGATTAGAGGCCTTTTTTGGACTCGATTAGGGGACTTTGTTATACTCGATCAGGGGACTTTGTTATACTCGATTAGGGGACTTTGCTATTCTCGACCAGGGGACTTTGTTATACTCGAGCAGGGGGCTCTCTTATACTCGATTAGGGGATTTTGTCTTACTCGATCAGGGCCCTTTGCTATACTGGACCGGGGGACTTTGTTATAATCGATCGGGGGACTTTGGTATGCTTGATCTAGGGACTTTGTTATACTGGGCCAGGGGACTTTTTTATACTCGGTCAGGGGACTTTGTTACATTGGACCAGGGGACATTTATATACTCGATTAGGGGATTTGTTACACTCGATGAGGGACTTTGTTATACCCGACCAGGGGCCTTTGTTATACTCGATTAGGGGACTTTGTTATACTCGATCAAGAGGCTTTGTTATACTCGATCACGGGACTTTGCTATGCTCGATCATGGGACTTTGTTATACTCGTCCAGGGGGGCTTTGTTATACTAGGATCAGGGGACTTTGTTATACCCGATGAGGGGACTTAGTCTTAGTCGATCAGGGCCCTTTCTTATACTCGACCAGGGGACTTTGTAATAATCGATGAGGGGACTTTGTTATACTCGATGAGGGGCCTTTGTTACACTCGATGAGGGGCCTTTGTTATACTAGATCAGGGGACTTTCTTATACTCGATTAAAGGCCTTTTTTTGACTCGATCAGGGGACTTTGTTATACTCGAGCAGGGGGCTTTGTTATACTCGATGAGGGGACTTTGCTATACTCGACCAGGGGACTTTGTTATAGTCGAGCAGGGGGCTTTGTTATACTCGATTAGGGGACTTTGTTATATTCGATCAAGAGGCTTTGTTATACTCGATCAGGGGACTTTGCTATGCTCGATCATGGGACTGTGTTATTCTCGATTAGGGAACTTTTTTATACTTGACCAATGGACTTTGTTATACTCGATGAGGGGCCTTTGTTATACTCGATGAGGGGACTTTGTTATACTCGACCAGGGGACTTTATTATACTCGATCAGGGGACTTTTTTATATTCGACCAGAGGACGTTGTTATACTCTATCAGGGGACTTTGTTATACTCGATCAGGGGACTTTGTTATACTCGATTAGGGCCTTTGTTATACTCGATGAGGGGGCTTTGTTATACTCGACCCGGGGACTTTGCTATAATCGACCAGGGGACTTTGTTATACTCGTTTAGGAGACTTTGTTATACTAGACCAGGGGAATTTTTTATAGTTGATCAGGGGACTTTCTCATACTTGACCAGAGGCCATTGTTATACTCGATCGGGGGACTTTGTTATACTCGATGAGTGAACTTTCCTATATTTGACCATAGGACTTTGCTATACTCGATGAGGAGCCTTTGTTATACTCGATCAGGGGACTTTGTTATACACGACCAGGGACTTTGTAAAAGCGATCAGGGAACTTTTTTATTCTCGACCAGAGGACTTTGTTATACTCGATCAGGGATATGTTATACTCGATCAGGGGACTTTGTTAAACTCGACCAGGGACTTTGTTATACTCGATGAGGGGACTTTGTTATACTCGACCAGAGGACTTTGTTATACTCGATCAGGGGATATGTTATACTCGATCAGGGGACTTTGTTATATTCGACCAGGCTACTTTGCTATACTCGACCAGGGGACTTTGTAATACCCGATCAGAGGACTTTGTTATACTCGACCAGGGGACTTTTTTATACTTGATCAGGTGACTTTCTCATACTCGATCAGTGGACTTTCCTATATTTGACCAATGAACTTTGCTATAGTCGATGAGGGGCCTTTGGTAAAATCGATCAGGGGACTTTGTTATACTCGACCAGGGGACTTTGTTATACTCCTTCATGGGACTTTGTTATACTCGACCAGAGGACTTTGTTATACTCGATCAGGGGATATGTTATACTCGATTAGGAGACTTTGTTTTAATCGATCAGGTGACTTTGTTATACTTGATTAAGGGACTTTTTATACTCGATCAAAGGACTTTGTTATACTTGATCAGAGGACTTTGTTATACTCGACCAGGGGCCTTTGTTATACTCGATAAGAAAACTTTGTTATACTCGACCAGGGAACTTTGTTATACTCCACCAGGGACTTTGTTATACTCGATCCGAGGATATGTTATACTAGATCAGGGGACCTTGTTATACTCGGGTCAGGGGACTTTGTTATACTCGTCCAGGGGGCTTTCTTATACTAGGATCAGGGGACATTGTTATGCTCGATCAGGAGACTTTGTCTTACTCGATCAGGGCCCTTTTTTATACTAGACCAGGGGACTTTGTTATAATCGATTAGGGAACTTTGTTATGCTCGATCTGGGGACTTTGTTAAACTGGGCCAGGAGACGTTGTTATACTCGATCAGGGGATATGTTAGTCTCGATCAGGTGACTTTGTTATACTGGACCAAGGGCTTTGTTATACTCGATTAGGGGATTTTGTTATACTCGATGTGGGAACTTTGTTATACTCGTCAAGGGGGCTTTGTTATACTCGATCAGGGGACTTTGTTATACTCGATCAGAGGATATGTTATACTCGACCATGGGACTTTGTTATACTCGATTAGGCGGCTTTGTTATACTCGATCAGGGGACTTTCTTATACTCGATTAGAGGCCTTTTTTTTACTCGATCAGGGGACTTTGTTATACTCGAGGAGGGGGCTTTGTTATCCTAGATCAGGGGACTTTACTATACTCGACCAGGGGACTTTGTTATACGCGATTAGGGGACTTTTTTATGCTCGACCAGAGGACTCTGTTAAACTCAATCAGGGGATATGTTATACTCGATCAGGGGACTTTGTTATACTCATCCAGGGGACTTTGTTATACTCGATCAGGGGACTTTGTTATACGCGATCAGGAGACTTTCTTATACTCGATTACGGGCCTTTGTTATACGCGTCCAGGGGGGCTTTGTTTTACTAGGATCAGGGGATTTTGTTATACTCGATGAGGGAACTTAGTCTTAATCGATCAGGGCCCTTTGTTATACTCGACCAGGGGACTTTGTTATAATCGATTAGGGGACTTTGTTATGCTCGACCTGGGGACTTTGTTAAACTAGGCCAGGAGACGTTGATATACTCGATCAGGGAACTTTGTTATACTCATCAAGGGGACTTTGTTATACTGGACCAGTGGACTTTGTAATACTCGATGAGGGGACTTTGTTATACTCGATTAGGCGGCTTTGTTATACTTGATCAGGGGACTTTGTTATGCTCGATCAGGGACATTTTTATACTCGACCAGGGGCCATTGTTATACTCGATTAGGGGACTTTGTTATACTCGATAAGGGGACTTTGTTATACTCGATAAGGGGAATTTGTTTTACTCGATAAGGGGACTTTGTTAGACTCGAACAGGGGACTTTGTTACACTCGTCCAGGGGACTTTGTTATACTCGATTAGGCGGCTTTGTTATACTCGATCAGGGGACTTTCTTAGACTCGATTAGAGGCCTTTTTTGGACTCGATTAGGGGACTTTGTTATACTCGAGCAGGGGGCTTTGTTATACTCGATCAGGGGACTTTGTTATACTCGATCAGGAGGCTTTGTTATAATCGATTAGGGGACTTTGCTATACTCGACCAGGGGACTTTGTTATACTCGAGCAGGGGGCTCTGTTATACTCGATTAGGGGATTTTGTCTTACTCGATCAGGGCCCTTTGCTATACTGGACCGGGGACTTTGTTATAATCGATCGGGGGACTTTGGTATGCTTGATCTAGGGACTTTGTTATACTGGGCCAGTGGACTTTTTTATACTCGATGAGGGGACTTTGTTACACTGGACAAGGGGACATTTTTATACTCGATTAGGGGACTTTGTTATCCTCGATGAGGGACTTTGTTATACTCCACCAGGGGCCTTTGGTATACTCGATTAGGGGACTTTGTTATACTCGATCAAGAGGCTTTGTTATACTCGATCAGGGGACTTTGCTATGCTCGATCATGGGACTTTGTTATACTCGTCCAGGGGGGCTTTGTTATACTAGGATCAGGGGACTTTGATATACTCGATGAGGGGACTTAGTCTTACTCGATCAGGGCCCTTTGTTATACTCGATCAGGGGACTTTCTTATACTCGATTAGAGGCCTTTTTTGGACTCGATTAGGGGACTTTGTTATACTCGATCAGGAGACTTTGTTATACTCGATTAGGGGACTTTGCTATTCTCAATACTCGATCAGGGCCCTTTGCTATACTGGACCGGGGGACTTTGTTATAATCGATCGGGGGACTTTGGTATGCTTGATCTAGGAACTTTGTTATACTGGGCCAGGGGACTTTTTTATACTCGGTCAGGGGACTTTGTTACATTGGACCAGGGGACATTTATATACTCGATTAGGGGATTTGTTACACTCGATGAGGGACTTTGTTATACCCGACCAGGGGCCTTTGTTATACTCGATTAGGGGACTTTGTTATACTCGATCAAGAGGCTTTGTTATACTCGATCACGGGACTTTGCTATGCTCGATCATGGGACTTTGTTATACTCGTCCAGGGGGGCTTTGTTATACTAGGATCAGGGGACTTTGTTATACCCGATGAGGGGACTTAGTCTTAGTCGATCAGGGCCCTTTCTTATACTCGACCAGGGGACTTTGTAATAATCGATGAGGGGACTTTGTTATACTCGATGAGGGGCCTTTGTTACACTCGATGAGGGGCCTTTGTTATACTAGATCAGGGGACTTTCTTATACTCGATTAAAGGCCTTTTTTTGACTCGATCAGGGGACTTTGTTATACTCGAGCAGGGGGCTTTGTTATACTCGATGAGGGGACTTTGCTATACTCGACCAGGGGACTTTGTTATAGTCGAGCAGGGGGCTTTGTTATACTCGATTAGGGGACTTTGTTATATTCGATCAAGAGGCTTTGTTATACTCGATCAGGGGACTTTGCTATGCTCGATCATGGGACTGTGTTATTCTCGATTAGGGAACTTTTTTATACTTGACCAATGGACTTTGTTATACTCGATGAGGGGCCTTTGTTATACTCGATGAGGGGACTTTGTTATACTCGACCAGGGGACTTTATTATACTCGATCAGGGGACTTTTTTATATTCGACCAGAGGACGTTGTTATACTCTATCAGGGGACTTTGTTATACTCGATCAGGGGACTTTGTTATACTCGATTAGGGCCTTTGTTATACTCGATGAGGGGGCTTTGTTATACTCGACCCGGGGACTTTGCTATAATCGACCAGGGGACTTTGTTATACTCGTTTAGGAGACTTTGTTATACTAGACCAGGGGAATTTTTTATAGTTGATCAGGGGACTTTCTCATACTTGACCAGAGGCCATTGTTATACTCGATCGGGGGACTTTGTTATACTCGATGAGTGAACTTTCCTATGTTGACCATAGGACTTTGCTATACGATGAGGAGCCTTTGTTATATGATCAGGGACTTTGTTATACGACCAGGGACTTTTATACAAAAGCGATCAGGGAACTTTTATTCTCGACCAGAAGAACTTTGTTATACTCGATCAGGGATATGTTATACTCGATCAGGGGACTGTTAAACTCATTGAGGACTTTGTTATACTCGATCAGGGGATATGTTATACTCGGTCAGGGGACTTTGTTGTACTCAACCAGAGGACTTTGTTATACTCGATTAGGAGCCTTTGGTATATTTGATGAGGGGGCTTTGTTATACTCGACCAGGGGACTTTGCTATACTCGACCAGGGGACTTTGTTATACTCGATCAGGGAACTTTGTTATACTCGACCAGGGGACTTTTTTATACTTGATCAGGTGACTTTCTCATACTCGATCAGTGGACTTTCCTATATTTGACCAATGAACTTTGCTATAGTCGATGAGGGGCCTTTGGTAAAATCGATCAGGGGACTTTGTTATACTCGACCAGGGGACTTTGTTATACTCCTTCATGGGACTTTGTTATACTCGACCAGAGGACTTTGTTATACTCGATCAGGGGATATGTTATACTCGATTAGGAGACTTTGTTTTAATCGATCAGGTGACTTTGTTATACTTGATTAAGGGACT
This sequence comes from Homarus americanus, assembly GCF_018991925.1. Taxonomy (NCBI): domain Eukaryota; kingdom Metazoa; phylum Arthropoda; class Malacostraca; order Decapoda; family Nephropidae; genus Homarus; species Homarus americanus. The sequence goes on from NW_024755159.1 coordinate 50,137, forward strand.
TTTTATACTCGATCAAAGGACTTTGTTATACTTGATCAGAGGACTTTGTTATACTCGACCAGGGGCCTTTGTTATACTCGATAAGAAAACTTTGTTATACTCGACCAGGGGACTTTGTTATACTCCACCAGGGACTTTGTTATACTCGATCCGAGGATATGTTATACTAGATCAGGGGACCTTGTTATACTCGGGTCAGGGGACTTTGTTATACTCGTCCAGGGGGCTTTGTTATACTAGGATCAGGGGACATTGTTATGCTCGATCAGGAGACTTTGTCTTACTCGATCAGGGCCCTTTTTTATACTAGACCAGGGGACTTTGTTATAATCGATTAGGGGACTTTGTTATGCTCGATCTGGGGACTTTGTTAAACTGGGCCAGGAGACGTTGTTATACTCGATCAGGGGATATGTTAGTCTCGATCAGGTGACTTTGTTATACTGGACCAAGGGCTTTGTTATACTCGATTAGGGGATTTTGTTATACTCGATGTGGGAACTTTGTTATACTCGTCAAAGGGGCTTTGTTATACTCGATCAGGGGACTTTGTTATACTCGATCAGAGGATATGTTATACTCGACCATGGGACTTTGTTATACTCGATTAGGCGGCTTTGTTATACTTGATCAGGGGACTTTCTTATACTCGATTAGAGGCCTTTTTTTTACTCGATCAGGGGACTTTGTTATACTCGAGGAGGGGGCTTTGTTATCCTAGATCAGGGGACTTTACTATACTCGACCAGGGGACTTTGTTATACGCGATTAGGGGACTTTTTTATGCTCGACCAGAGGACTCTGTTAAACTCAATCAGGGGATATGTTATACTCGATCAGGGGACTTTGTTATACTCATCCAGGGGACTTTGTTATACTCGATCAGGGGACTTTGTTATACGCGATCAGGAGACTTTCTTATACTCGATTACGGGCCTTTGTTATACGCGTCCAGGGGGGCTTTGTTTTACTAGGATCAGGGGATTTTGTTATACTCGATGAGGGAACTTAGTCTTAATCGATCAGGGCCCTTTGTTATACTCGACCAGGGGACTTTGTTATAATCGATTAGGGGACTTTGTTATGCTCGACCTGGGGACTTTGTTAAACTAGGCCAGGAGACGTTGATATACTCGATCAGGGAACTTTGTTATACTCATCAAGGGGACTTTGTTATACTGGACCAGTGGACTTTGTAATACTCGATGAGGGGACTTTGTTATACTCGATTAGGCGGCTTTGTTATACTTGATCAGGGGACTTTGTTATGCTCGATCAGGGACATTTTTATACTCGACCAGGGGCCATTGTTATACTCGATTAGGGGACTTTGTTATACTCGATAAGGGGACTTTGTTATACTCGATAAGGGGAATTTGTTTTACTCGATAAGGGGACTTTGTTAGACTCGAACAGGGGACTTTGTTACACTCGTCCAGGGGACTTTGTTATACTCGATTAGGCGGCTTTGTTATACTCGATCAGGGGACTTTCTTAGACTCGATTAGAGGCCTTTTTTGGACTCGATTAGGGGACTTTGTTATACGCGAGCAGGGGGCTTTGTTATACTCGATCAGGGGACTTTGTTATACTCGATCAGGAGGCTTTGTTATAATCGATTAGGGGACTTTGCTATACTCGACCAGGGGACTTTGTTATACTCGAGCAGGG